>NC_091355.1:790514-800514 GCF_038502225.1 Cherax quadricarinatus
ACCAAACATTCACTGAGTTACAATTTCCTTCTTTTTTCATCAAAGACTGCAAGAAAAGAGCTCTTCAGATCATCAATTCTCCACGCATCAACACCGCTCCCAACAAAGTTATAATTCTTCCCAACAGCCAGGTTGCACTAAACGTCTCAAAAGTACTTTCACAAGCTAACACCAGAGTCGCCATCGCTTCTACCACTTCAATAAAGGATCTAACCAGGACAAAACCCAACCACCACGAACCAGTCAATGCAGGAGTTTACACTATACCCTGTGGAGGCTGTGACAAGATCTACGTAGGTGAAACAGCAAGAAACCTCGACACCCGCCTCAATGAACACATATACGCATGTAGGAACGACAACTTAAACAACGCCTGTGTACAACACCGAAATTCCACCAATCATCTTATGAAATTCAGAGACGCCCAATTAGTGATAAAAGAAACTAATTTCCGCACACGCAAGTGCCTTGAATCAGCACTGATCGCTGTTTCCAATACAATTAAACAAAACAACGGCAGCTTCACCATCTCCGAAGTCTTAGCAAGAATCCTCCTGAAAACAGTAAACCCTGCCATCACATAGTCTCTCCTGTTATACTACACAAAGCACAGAGAGTGAACACTGAAACAACCTGCCTCATTCCAGTTTATATTTGTCCAACCTATTTTTATGTTACCCAAGTAATAGCTTTTATATCCTTTTACTCATGTACGAATTAATTGCTTTTGTCACTACCACTACTACTACTACTACCTCCACTAGTGAACATCGGAATGGTACCTCACTAGTATTCACCTCACTCTGAGCCTTTATATACCCTCTGTGTCCATGTATTGTTTGTAATGGCTTGATAAAGCTCCTGGAGAGCGAAACGTTGCCACAATAAATGTCACATTAGTTGCACTTGTGTCCTTTTACTTTTCAATAGAGAAATTCCAAGCGCTTTCGTGACTACTCACATTATCAAGGTTCCTTGATAATGTGAGTAGTCACGAAAGCGCTTGGAATTTCTCTATTCTTTCAGAGTGGTTGTTTTGCATATTTTGAAATCACCTGTTTACTGTGATCTTATTGCATATATATATATATATATATATATATATATATATATATATATATATATATATATATATATATATATATATATATATATATATATATATATATATATATTAGTAGTAGTATTTCTGTTACTGCTAGTATAATTATTATTATTAATTATTAAAATTATTTATAATAATTCATTAATAGAATTATTATTTATTTTATTGTTTTTATCATTTATTATTACTATTATGATAATTATAATTATTATTATTTATATCATATATTATTATAATCATTATCAACATCTGCTTAAATCGTATATATTATCATTATTATTGCTATTTCAATCATTATTGCTACTTTTATTATTATTATTATTATTATTATTATTATTATTATTATTATTATTATTATTATTATAATTATAAATAATTTAATTTTTAAGCGCCATTGAGGGAAGAATTTTTGACAGTTATGTGAATGTGGGTGAGTGTGAGTTAGACCTGCCTAGCATGGGACAGTAGGCCTACTGCCCTGTTTTCTCCTTCCTATGTTCCTATCTCAGGTTTTGAAGCAACTGATATAGCAATTAGAATTAGAATTAACAAAGAGCCTATGTGGTTCTTCTGGAAATATCATGACTTAAAAAGAGCCTTTATTTGATACCCTGGGTATTCAGTTAATACCCTGGGTATTCAGTTAATACCCTGGGTATTCAGTTAATACCCTGGGTATTCAATTAATACCCTGGGTATTCAGTTAATACCCTGGGTATTCAGTTAATACCCTGGGTATTCAATTAATACCCTGGGTATTCAATTAATACCCTGGATATTCAGTTAATACCCTGGGTATTCAGTTAATATCCTGGGTATTCAATTAATACCCTGGGTATTCAGTTAATACCCTGCATATTCAGTTAATACCCTGGGTATTCAGTTAATATCCTGGGTATTCAATTAATACCCTGGGTATTCAGTTAATACCCTGGGTATTCAATTAATACCCTGGGTATTCAATTAATACCCTGGATATTCAGTTAATACCCTGGGTATTCAGTTAATACCCTGGATATTCAGTTAATACCCTGGGTATTCAGTTAATACCCTGGGTATTCAATTAATACCCTGGGTATTCAGTTAATACCCTGGGTATTCAGTTAATACCCTGGGTATTCAATTAATACACTGGGTATTCAATTAATACCCTGGATATTCAGTTAATACCCTGGGTATTCAGTTAATATCCTGGGTATTCAATTAATACCCTGGGTATTCAATTAATACCCTGGGTATTCAGTTAATACCCTGGGTATTCAATTAATACCCTGGGTATTCAGTTAATACCCTGAGTATTTAATTAATACCCTGGGTATTCAATTAATACCAGTGTATTAAATTAATACCCTTGGTATTAAATGATTTATCTGCCCACGCAAACCAAAAAATATATATGTAAATACACATATACACATATACACATATACACATATGTATACTCGAGCACACAAATGTTTATGTATACTCCATACATATGAAAGTGCACATCTGTGCAGAAATACGTACTCACATACACACACATGTATGCATAGTTATGTATGTTCCTAAACTGGAATTTTATGATATCCCTACACTATTCCTTTTACAAACATCGAGGTAGATGAGGCTGGGCTTGTAGAATATGGGGATGCGACCATAATATAAATGTTTATGAGAATTTGTGTATTTCGTGTATTAAGGTTTGTGTCACACTGTTATTGTTGTGTAAGTGTGTGTGTGTGTGTATGTGTACTCACCTAGTCGTGGTTGCAGGGGTCAAGTCGCAGCTCGTGGCCCTGTCTCTTCACTGACCACTACTGGGTCACTCTTCCTGCTCCATGAGCTTTATCATACCTCTGCTTAAAGCTATGTATGGATCCTGCCTCCACTACCTCACTTCCCAAACTATTCCACTTCCTGACTACTCTGTGACTGAATAAATACTTCCTAACATCCCTGTGATTCATCTGAGTCTTCAACTTCCAACTGTGTCCCCTTGTTGCTGCGTCCCATCTCTGGAATATTCTGTCTCTGTCCACCTTGTCAATTCCTCTCAGTATTTTGTATGTCGTTATCATGTCCCCCCTATCTCTCCTGTCCTCCAGTGTCGTCAGGTTGATTTTCCTTAACCTCTCCTCGTAGGACATACCTCTTAGCTCTGGAACTAGTCTTGTTGCAAACCTTTGCACTTTCTCTAGTTTCTTTACGTGCTTGGCTAGGTGTGGGTTCCAAACTGGTGCCGCATACTCCAATATGGGCCTAACGTACACGGTGTACAGGGTCCTGAACGATTCCTTATTATGATGTCGGAATGCTGTTCTGAGGTTTGCTAGGCGCCCATATGCTGCAGCAGTTATTTGGTTGATATGCGCTTCAGATGTGCCTGGTGTTATACTCACCCCAAGATCTTTTTCCTTAAGTGAGGTTTGTAGTTTCTGGTCTCCTAGACTGTACTCCGTCTGCGGTCTTCTTTGCCCTTCCCCAATCTTCATGACTTTGCACTTGGTGGGGTTGAACTCCAGGAGCCAGTTGCTGGACCAGGTCTGCAGCCTGTCCAGATCCCTCTGCAGTTCTGTATGTGTGTGTATATATGTGTGTGTGTGTGTGTGTGTGTGTGTGTGTGTGTGTGTGTGTGTGTATGTGTGTGTGTGTGTGTGTGTGTGTGTGTGTGTGTGTGTGTATGTGTGTGCACTTACCTAATTGTGGCTGCAGGGGTTGATTCATAGCTCCTGGCTCCTCCTCCGTGCGAGTCTGTGTGTTTATGTGTGTATGTGTGTGTGTGTGTGTGTGTGTGTGTGTGTGTGTGTGTGTGTGTGTAAAATCTGGATTCCATCGACCTACTCCTGTGCGTCTTGTCTGTTGGGGTCGATATTCTCTCCCCTCCCCTCTCCCTTGCAGGCTCCCCTCCCCACTCCCCTCTCCCCTCCCCACTCCCCTCCAGCACCCAGGTCGATGACAGGTACAAAATGAAGTTCCTTCCCTATAAGTCTGCAGAATTAATATTCATTTTATGAATAATACCATTCACTGAGCGCATTCATACTGCCACCCCCCTTCCCTTCTCTCCCTCCCTTCATCCCCTCCCTCTCTCCTTTCCTCCCTCCTCCTCCATCACTTCCTCCCCTCCCTCTCTCCCTCCACTCTCTCTCTATTCCTCTCCCTCCCCTCCCTCTACACCTCTCCCTGTCCTCCTCTCTACACCTCTCCCTTTCCTCTCTCCCTCCTCTCTCTATATCTCTCCCTTCCCTCCCTCTACGCCTGTCTCTTTCCTCCCTCTCTCTGCACCTTTCTCTTCCCTTCTCTCTTTCTACACCTCTCCCTTCCTTTCCCTCTACACCTCTCCTTTCCCTTCTCTCTCTACATCTCTCCTTTCCCTTCTTCTCACTTCACCTCTTCCTTTCCTCCCTCTCTCTACACCTCTCCCTTTAATCCCACTCTCTATACACCTCTCCCTTTCTTCCCACTCTTTCTACACCTCTCCCTTTCTTCCTTCCCACTGCACCTTTCCTCGTCCTTTCTTCTCAGAGCTCTGAGTGACAGCCTATCAGCTCAGAGCTGAGTGACAGCCTCTCAGCTCAGAACTGAGTGACAGCCTCTCAGCTCAGAGCTGAGTGACAGCCTCTCAGCTCAGAGCTGAGTGACAGCCTCTCAGATCAGAGATCAATGACAACATCTCAGATCAGAGATCAGTGACAGCATCTCAGATCAGAGATCAGTGACAGCATCTCAGATCAGATCTCAGTGACAGCACCTCAGATCAGAGGTGAGTGACAGCACCTCAGATCAGAGGTGAGTGACAGCATCTCAGATCAGAGCTCAGTGACAGCATCTCAGATCAGAGCTCAGTGACAGCATCTCAGATCAGAGCTCAGTGACAGCACCTCAGATCAGAGGTGAGTGACAGCACCTCAGATCAGAGCTGAGTGACAGCCTCTCAGCTCAGAGCTGAGTGACAGCATCTCACATCAGAGCTCAGTGACAGCATCTCAGATCAGAGCTCAGTGACAGCACCTCAGATCAGAGGTGAGTGACAGCCTCTCAGCTCAGAGCTGAGACCAGTCTCCCAGCTCAGAGCAGAGACCAGTCTCCCAGCTCAGAGCTGAGACCAGTCGCCCAGTTCAGAGCTGAGACCAGTATCTCAGCTCAGAGCTGAGACCAGTCTCTCAGCGACGTTTTTTTTTTGTGTTTGTTGCTCCATTCGATTCTGTTTTTGTTTCGAGTTTAAATGCTTTTGCAATAAGCTTTACACAGAGTTGAGGATGACTTGATAAAGCTCTACACGGCACGAAGCAAGACTTGATAAAGCTCTACACGGCACGAAGCAAGACTTGATAAAGCTCTACACGGCACGAAGCAAGACTTGATAAAGCTCTACACGGCACGAAGCAAGACTTGATAAAGCTCTACACGGCACGAAGCAAGACTTGATAAAGCTCTACACGGCACGAAGCAAGACTTGATAAAGCTCTACACGGCACGAAGCAAGACTTGATAAAGCTCTACACGGCACGAAGCAAGACTTGATAAAGCTCTACACGGCACGAAGCAAGACTTGATAAAGCTCTACACGGCACGAAGCAAGACTTGATAAAGCTCTACACGGCACGAAGCAAGACTTGATAAAGCTCTACACGGCAAGAAGCATGACTTGATAAAGCTCTATACACAAAAAATGATGACTTGATAAAGCTCTAAACACAACGAAGCATGACTTGATAAAGCTCTACACACAACGAAGCATGACTTTATAAAGCTTTACACACAACTAAACGTTGTTCCAATTAAAAGCTTATTTCGCAGCTGGTGTCTCCTCTTCAGTAATGGGAGAAGACAGATGGTAGTTACACTGGGAGGACCGTGCTAATCACCTAGCGTAACAAGAAAGGTTCTATAAGGCTCGATCCTCCGACCGGTTTCGTTCATTAACATACATGATAGCCATAACGAACCTCTGTATTCACTGTTCTCGGAGTGCGTTGGTGTTGGTCAAAATGGGGCTCTCGATCTAGGGAATTGGAGATACCATTCCCATTTTCCAGAGTCGTATCAGATGGCCTCCCCATGTCCCAGGTGCTGCACAAGGCCATTGTTGCTCTGATCACCAGGTAAAAGTTTCAATCCTACCATGACACTGATTTCGCATATTCGGCTACCATGAAGGCAGCAGCAGCAGCCACCATGAAGACAGCAGCAGCAGCTACCATGAAGACAGCAGCAGCAGCTACCATGAAGACAGCAGCAGCAGCTACAACTAACAACAGTAAAACCAGTTATTTCCTTGTATTTAGAATATTTGTTGTCACTGGTCAGTGAAGAATAACTCTTAAGGCATAAATCTGCAATTTTTAAAGACTTTCATTTTGATTAAATCCGTTCTGAAGGAACAGTGTTGAGTTATGAAAATATAATGTTTACCATTTTACCTATTCTGACCTTTACATCATAGTTAGGATAATTGCCTAGAATAGTTCTCAGAGTTTTAAATCTGTCTCCACGCTGATATTTTATATATATTTTTTTTTTGTAAAGCTGTCAGCATACACGAGGCAGTGATCTCTAGATATTTAAGAGACACAAGAGTAAATAGGTCTGTCAGTAATCTCTAATTTGCGAAGTTTGTTTTTAGATCTGCGTCAACGGGTCTGGAAAACAGATAAGTTGATAAACGAGTCACTAGTGCAGCCCATGGGAAGCCAGCCGGTGACAATTTTCAGTATTGGGCCAAGTCATTGGCTGGCAAAATGCTCTCAGAATACACATACTCAAACGATTGTCTCATTTATCAACTTTCAAATAAGTGTTTATTAGTCTCTCAAACCACTATGCATTTCTTTGTACAAGTTATCAAAGATTACCACGAGAAGATTTGGTTAGTCAGCAGAGTTGTGATTGTTTCTGGGAGTATCTGATACGGATTTTAGCAAGGCGTTGATTAACATAGTAAACAATGTGGGGCTCGATACATTGCCTTGAGGAATGCCAAGTGGCCATCACTTTAGTGTCACTTTCATTGTCCTGATAAAAAGGGCAGCGAATATTCTGTTGTGATCCAGTGAGGCAATTGGTCACCAGTGTCATTTGTAGCTTCTTCATAGTAGTGACATTCTGGGACTGTGGTGTACTGTTTAAGGTCTGTGGTGTACTGTTTAAGGTCTGTGGTGTACTGTTTAAGGTCTGTGGTGTACTGTTTAAGGTCTGTGGTGTACTGTTTAAGATCTGTGGTGTACTGTTTAAGGTCTGTGGTGTACTGTTTAAGGTCTGTGGTGTACTTTTTAAGGTCTGTGGTGTACTGTTTAAGGTCTGTGGTGTACTGTTTAAGGTCTGTGGTGTACTGTTTTAGGTGTGTGGTGTACTATTTTAGGTCTGTGGTGTACTATTTTAGGTGTGTGGTTTACTAGTTTAGGTCTGTGGTGTCCCATCCTAGGTCTGTGATGTATCATCCTAGCTGTGTGGTGTCTCATCCTAGCTCTGTGGTGTAACATCCTAGCTCTGTGATGTATCATCCTAGCTCTGTTTTTCCTTTCTTAGCTCTGGTGTATCATCCTAGCTCTGTGGTGTCCCATCCTAGCTCTGTGGTGTATCATCCTAGCTCTGTGGTGTACCATCCTAGCACTGTGGTGTATCATCCTAGCTCTGTGGTGTATCATCCTAGCACTGTGGGGCACATTCTGTGGTTGAATCTCTGCTACACACCTCCTCTCCTCCAAAATATTTAACCTTGATCACCCTTACAAGTTTCTATCTTCTTGGCTCCCATCATACCTACTCGTGAAGCTGTGTATGGCTCCCTGTGTGTATGTGTGTGTGTGTGTGTGTGTGTGTGTATGTGTACTATAACATGCTTTACAAAGCTGTATCTCACAAAGTGAGCTTCATTAATTCAAAGACTCGTAAAACACTCTGAGCTCACTATTACCTAAACGCCCGTTTTAGTGTATATGAATTTTGCATGTTAATGGTATCCCGGACTAAATAGCGCACGCAATCTGCATAGCGAAAAGAATTTGCATAGCGAAATCTGCATAGCTAACATAATCTGTATAGACTAGCTTCCCCTTCCCCCCCCTCCGCCGCGAGCCCCTCCTTGTTAGCAATGGTAACCCCCCCTTCCATCTCCTAGCCACCCCTCCCTAAGATAAAACATCTACCCATCCACGAGCCAAGTACTATCCTCACTTCTTATTCATTTGCCCATCTCTCTTAGCCTCTTCATCCTCCTCCTCTTCCTCTTCAACTGCCGCCTACGCCTCCTTCTTCTCCTCCTCCGTTCCTTCTTCTCCGGTATCCTCCCTCTTCTCACTCCCCTTCCCCCTCCTCTCTTGTCTCCGTCAAACTACTCTTTTCCTTCCTTCCCTCGTTCCATCCTGCCACATTATCTAACTCCAGCACTGCTGGAAGGAAACCTCTGAAGTGTCGTAGCTCCTGAACCCGTAGTGGAATGTTTGATGATATCCTCATCACGCTACTGAAGTCTCCCAGCTCAGGCTGACACATTTCAGTAGTTAATATATGAAACTCATCCTGTGTGATGGAATATGACAGTGAAATATAGCTAGCTTTTGTTCCCACAATGTAACTGTCATATAGAATAGTGTAGCAACACACTACTGGTGTTTCCGCAATGTAACTATCATATAGAATAGTGTAGCAACACACTGCTGGTGTTCCCACAATGTAACTATCATATAGAAAAGTGTAGCAACACACTGCTGGTGTTCCCACAATGTAACTATCATATAGAATAGTGTAGCAACACACTGCTGGTGTTCCCACAATGCAACTATCATACAGAATAGTGTAGCAACACACTGCTGGTGTTCCCACAATGTAACTATCATACAGAATAGTGTAGCAACACACTGCTGGTGTTCCCACAATGTAACTATCATACAGAATAGTGTAGCAACACACTGCTGGTGTTCCCACAACGTAACTATCATATAGAATAGTGTAGCAACACACTGCTGGTGTTTCCACAATGTAACTATCATACAGAATAGTGCAGCATCACACTTCTGGTGTTCCCACAATGTAACTATCATGAATAATAGTGTAGCAACACACTGCTGGTGTTCCCACAATGTAACTATCATATAGAATTGTGTAGCAACACACTGCTGGTGTTCCCACAATGTAACTATCATATAGAATAGTGTAGCAACACACTGCTGGTGTTCCCACAATGTAACTATCATATAGTATAGAGTAGCAACACACTGCTGGTGTTCCCACAATGTAACTATCATATAGAATAGTGTAGCAACACACTGCTGGTGTTCCCACAATGTAACTATCATATAGAATAGTGTAGCAACACACTGCTGGAGTTCCCACAATGTAACTATCATATAGAATAGTGTAACAACACACTGCTGGTGTTCCCACAATGTAACTATCATATAGAATAGTGTAGCAACACACTGCTGGTGTTCCCACAATGTAACTATCATATAGAATAGTGTAGCAACACACTGCTGGTGTTCCCACAATGTAACTATCATATAGAATTGTGTAGCAACACACTGCTGGTGTTCCCACAATGTAACTATCATATAGAATAGTGTAGCAACACACTGCTGGTGTTCCCACAATGTAACTATCATATAGTATAGAGTAGCAACACACTGCTGGTGTTCCCACAATGTAACTATCATATAGAATAGTGTAGCAACACACTGCTGGTGTTCCCACAATGTAACTATCATATAGAATAGTGTAGCAACACACTGCTGGAGTTCCCACAATGTAACTATCATATAGAATAGTGTAACAACACACTGCTGGTGTTCCCACAATGTAACTATCATATAGAATAGTGTAGCAACACACTGCTGGTGTTCCCACAATGTAACTATCATATAGAATAGTGTAGCAACACACTGCTGGTGTTCCCACAATGTAACTATCATATAA
>NC_091355.1:805514-813014 GCF_038502225.1 Cherax quadricarinatus
GACAACACACCCCCTACCTTTCCTAAAGCCTCCTTGTTCATCTGCTATCCTATTCTCCGTCTTACTCTTAATTCTTTCAATAATAACTCTACCATTCACTTTACCAGGTATACTCAACAGACTTATCCCCCTATAATTTTTGCACTCTCTTTCGTCCCCTTTGCCTTTATACAAAGGAACTATGTATGCTCTCTGCCAATCCCTAGGTACCTTACCCTCTTCCATACATTTATTAAATAATTGCACCAACCACTCCAAAACTATATCCCCACCTGCTTTTAACATTTCTATCTTTATCCCATCAATCTCGGCTGCCGTACCCCCTTTCATTTTACCTACTGCCTCACAAACTTCCCCCACACTCACAACTGGCTCTTCCTCACTCCTACAAGATGTTATTCCTCCTTGCCCTATACACGAAATCACAGCTTCCCTATCTTCATCAACATTTAACAATTCCTCAAAATATTCCCTCCATCTTCCCAATACCTCTAACTCTCCATTTAATAACTCTCCTCTCCTATTTTTAACTGACAAATCCATTTGTTCTCTAGGCTTTCTTAACTTGTTAATCTCACTCCAAAACTTTTTCTTATTTTCAACAAAATTTGTTGATAACATCTCACCCACTCTCTCATTTGCTCTCTTTTTACATTGCTTCACCACTCTCTTAACCTCTCTCTTTTTCTCCATATACTCTTCCCTCCTTGCATCACTTCTACTTTGTAAAAACTTCTCATATGCTAACTTTTTCTCCCTTACTACTCTCTTTACATCATCATTCCACCAATCGCTCCTCTTCCCTCCCGCACCCACTCTCCTGTAACCACAAACTTCTGCTGAACACTCTAACACTACACTTTTAAACCTACCCCATACCTCTTCGACCCCATTGCTTATGCTCTCATTAGCCCATCTATGCTTCAATAGCTGTTTATATCTTACCCTAACTGCCTCCTCTTTTAGTTTATAAACCTTCACCTCTCTCTTCCCTGATGCTTCTATTCTCCTTGTATCCCATCTACCTTTTACTCTCAGTGTAGCTACAACTAGAAAGTGATCTGATATATCTGTGGCCCCTCTATAAACATGTACATCCTGAAGTCTACTCAACAGTCTTTTATCTACCAATACATAATCCAACAAACTACTGTCATTTCGCCCTACATCATATCTTGTATACTTATTTATCCTCTTTTTCTTAAAATATGTATTACCTATAACTAAACCCCTTTCTATACAAAGTTCAATCAAAGGGCTCCCATTATCACTTACACCTGGCACCAAAAACTTAGCTACCACACCCTCTCTAAAAGTTTCTCCTACTTTAGCATTCAGGTCCCCTACCACAATTACTCTCTCACTTGGTTCAAAGGCTCCTATACATTCACTTAACATCTCCCAAAATCTCTCTCTCTCTCCTCTACATTCCTCTCTTCTCCAGGTGCATACACGCTTATTATGACCCACTTTTCGCATCCAACCTTTTGCATTAATCCACATAATTCTTGAATTTACACATTCATATTCTCTTTTCTCCTTCCATAACTGATCCTTCAACATTACTGCTACCCCTTCCTTTGCTCTAACTCTCTCAGATACTCCAGATTTAATCCCATTTATTTCCCCCCACCGAAACTCCCCTACCCCTTTCAGCTTTGTTTCGCTTAGGGCCAGGACATCCAACTTCTTTTCATTCATAACATCAGCAATCATCTGTTTCTTGTCATCCGCACTACATCCACGCACATTCAAGCATCCCAGTTTTATAAAGTTTTTCTTCTTCTCTTTTTTAGTAAATGTCTACAGGAGAAGGGGTTACTAGCCCATTGCTCCCGGCATTTTAGTCGCCTCATACGACACGCATGGCTTACGGAGGAAAGATTCTTTTCCACTTCCCCATGGACAATAGAAGAAATAAAGAAGAACAAGAGCTATTTAGAAAAAGGAGAAAAACCTAGATGTATGCATACATATATGCATGTGCATGTGCATGGTCAGTGGTCAGTCGTCACGTGAGGTCACAGACCCTGAGCTGCTTTGGGGATTTGCGTGGACGGTTACAAAGCATGGCTTGCTTCTGCAGTGTTTTAAAATCTGAGGTTGGAGAGTTGAAGGAGGAGGTCTTGCTTCTCCAGGAGGAGATTAGGAGGCTGAAGGTCCACCTCAATGGGCCTGGGAGAGAGTGTGAGGTGGTTGGAGATGTGGGGAATGAGGCTTCTAGCAGTGAGGTGCAGTCTGTCTCTCACTGTGAGGAGGCTGTAGGTGGGGAGGTAGCAACGGCTACCAGCAGTGAGGTGCAGCCCAGCACCTGCTACAAGTGGCGAGTTGTTCACAGTAATGGGAGGCGCATCAGAGTAAGGAAAGTTAAGAGTGAAGATCTGAAGGTAGGAAATCGCTTCTCTGTTCTCCAGGATGAATGTACTTCAGTGGCCAGTGAAGGTAAGGGTACTACTGCCCCTGCTAATGAAGGTAAGCGCATTCTTGTGGTTGGTGACTCTCAGGTAAGATATGTTGACCGTGCTTTTTGTAATAGGAATAAGAAGATGAGAGATAGAGTGTGCTTCCCTGGAGCTGGTGTTGGGGACATTGTCAACAGGCTGGATAATATCATGTCAGGTAATGGGAACAAGCCCATTATCTGTCTCAGTGCTGGTGGAAATGATATTGGGAAGGGTAGGAGAGAAGAGCTGCTAGATAAGTACAGGTCAGCTATAGATTTCATTAAGTCTAAGGGAGGGATCCCAATCATATGTAGCATCTTGCCTAGAAGGGGAGTAGGAAATGAATGGTTGTCTAGGGCAATTGGTGTAAATTGCTGGCTAGACAGATACTGCAAGGAACTTGCAATCCCATTCATTGACAACTGGAACAACTTTTATGGCAAACATGATATGTATGCAAGGGATGGGGTACATCTCTCTGGGGCAGGGGTGGTAGCACTTGCAGACTCGATTGAGAAGGCCATTGGTGAAATGCCTATGATTTTAAACTGATGGAAGATAGAGGTATGGGTGTGTGTGGGAAACAAGCAGGTTGCAACACTAGGGTTGGAAACAGTAAATGTATAAAAGGCATTCAGCATGAAGTTATAAATAAAGACAATAGAACAGGTCAGCAAACAAAGGGGGACAGCAGAGGGCAGCAAGGGACTAGCTCCCTTAAGGTTTACTATACTAATAGCAGGAGTGTTAGAAATAAGATAGATGAGCTAAGATTAATTGCAAGTGCAGGAAACATAGATATTATTGCTATAACAGAGACCTGGCTCAATCTGAAAGATAGAGAGATGCCCTCTGAATGTCACATACAAGGCTATAAATTATTCCACACTGACAGGGTCAACAGGAAAGGTGGTGGAGTAGCGATGTATGTCAGAGACAATTTAAATTGTTGTGTTAGACAAGATATTAAATTAGAAGCGTCAGCCACTGAATCTGTTTGGTTACAGCTTCTCGAGGGCCGAGAAAAACTAATTTTGGGTGTGATTTACAGGGCCCCAAATCTTGATAGGGAGTGCAGTAAACTTCTATGGGACGAAATTCGTAAGGCATCTACATACGAAAATGTTGTGCTAATGGGAGATTTCAACTATAGACAGATTGACTGGAGCAATTTGACAGGAAATTTAGAGTCGGGTGACTTTCTTGATACGATCCAGGATTGTTTTTTAAAACAGTTTGTGACAGAGCCAACTAGGGGAAATAACCTCCTTGACTTGGTTCTTGCCAGTAGGGAAACACTAATTAATAATCTTGAGGTTAATGATGAGCTTGGGGAGAGTGATCACAAATCACTCAGTTTTAACATATCATGGAATTCCCCTAATAATGGCAATCAAGTCTCCGTCCCTGACTTTCGCTTGGCTGATTTCATAGGACTGAAAAATTACTTAGGTGGGCTGAACTGGAATGACCTGACTAAGGGTCAGGTAGGTGGTGATGGTTGCCGATATGATGCTTTCCATGGCATAGTTCTAGCTGCTCAGTCAAATTATGTTCCAAATAGGGAAATCAGATCAAACAAAAATGATCCTAAATGGATGAACAATAGATTAAAATATCTGATTGGTCAAAAGAGAGGCATATATAGGCAAATCAAAAGAGGAGAGGGGCAATTAAGAAATCGATATATTCAGTTAAAGAGAGAAATAAAAAAGGGAATTAGAAAAGCAAAAAGAGATTATGAGGTTAAAGTTGCAAGAGAATCGAAGACTAACCCAAAAGGATTCTTTCAGGTATACAGAAGTAAAATCAGGGACAAGATAGGCCCACTCAAAAGTTCCTCGGGTCAGCTCACTGACAGTGATAAGGAAATGTGTAGAATTTTTAACACATACTTCCTCTCAGTTTTTACACAGGAGGATACCAGCGATATTCCAGTAATGATAAATTATGTAGAACAGGACGATAATAAACTGTGCACTATTAGGGTCACAAGTGACATGGTCCTTAGGCAAATAGATAAATTAAAACCTAACAAATCCCCAGGCCCTGATGAACTGTATGCAAGGATTCTAAAGGAATGTAAAGAGGAGCTTAGCACACCTTTGGCTAATCTTTTCAACATATCACTACAAACTGGCATGGTGCCAGATAAGTGGAAAATGGCAAATGTGATACCTATTTTCAAAACAGGTGACAGGTCCTTAGCTTCGAACTATAGACCAATAAGCCTAACCTCCATAGTGGGAAAATTTATGGAATCAATAATTGCCGAGGCAGTTCGTAGCCACCTTGAAAAGCATAAATTAATCAACGAATCTCAGCATGGTTTTACAAAGGGGCGTTCCTGCCTTACGAATTTATTAACTTTTTTCACTAAGGTATTTGAGGAGGTAGATCATGGTAATGAATATGATATTGTGTATATGGACTTCAGTAAGGCTTTTGACAGGGTCCCACATCAGAGACTATTGAGGAAAATTAAAGCACATGGAATAGGAGGAGAAATTTTTTCCTGGATAGAGGCATGGTTGACAAATAGGCAGCAGAGAGTTTGCATAAATGGGGAGAAATCAGAGTGGGGAAGCTTCACGAGCGGTGTTCCACAGGGGTCAGTGTTGGGCCCCCTGCTGTTCACAATCTACATAAACGACATAGATGAGGGCATAAAGAGCGACATCGGCAAGTTTGCCGATGACACCAAAATAGGCCGTCGAATTCATTCTGACGAGGACATTCGAGCACTCCAGGAAGATTTGAATAGACTGATGCAGTGGTCGGAGAAGTGGCAGATGCAGTTTAATATAGACAAATGCAAAGTTCTAAATGTTGGACAGGACAATAACCATGCCACATATAAACTAAATAATGTAGATCTTAATATTACGGATTGCGAAAAAGATTTAGGAGTTCTGGTTAGCAGTAATCTGAAACCAAGACAACAGTGCATAAGTGTTCGCAATAAAGCTAATAGAATCCTTGGCTTCATATCAAGAAGCATAAATAATAGGAGTCCTCAGGTTGTTCTTCAACTCTATACATCCTTGGTTAGGCCTCATTTAGATTATGCTGCACAGTTTTGGTCACCGTATTACAGAATGGATATAAATTCTCTGGAAAATGTACAAAGGAGGATGACAAAGATGATCCCATGTATCAGAAACCTTCCCTATGAGGATAGACTAAGGGCCCTGAAACTGCACTCTCTAGAAAGACGTAGAATTAGGGGGGATATGATTGAGGTGTATAAGTGGAAGACAGGAATAAATAAAGGGGATGTAAATAGTGTGCTGAAAATATCTAGCCTAGACAGGACTCGCAGCAATGGTTTTAAGTTGGAAAAATTCAGATTCAGGAAGGATATAGGAAAGTACTGGTTTGGTAATAGAGTTGTGGATGAGTGGAACAAACTCCCAAGTACCGTTATAGAGGCCAGAACGTTGTGTAGCTTTAAAAATAGGTTGGATAAATACATGAGTAGATGTGGGTGGGTGTGAGTTAGACCTGATAGCTTGTGCTAACAGGTCGGTTGCCGTGTTCCTCCCTTAAGTCAATGTGACCTGACCTGTCTAGGTTGGGTGCATTGGCTTAAGCCGGTAGGAGACCTGGACCTGCCTCGCATGGGCCAGTAGGCCTTCTGCAGTGTTCCTTCGTTCTTATGTTCTTATGTTCTTATGTCTGTGAAGTGTGACCAAAGTGTAAGTAGGAGTAGCAAGATATCCCTGTTATCTAGCGTGTTTATGAGACAGAAAAAGAAACCAGCAATCCTACCATCATGCAAAACAGTTACAGGTTTCTGTTTCACAGTCATCTGGCAGGACGGTAGTACTTCCCTGGGTGGTTGCTGTCTACCAACCTACTACCTACCTACCTTCAGTCTCTGTATATATATATATATATATATATATATATATATATATATATATATATATATATATATATATATATATATATATATATTTATATATACATATATATATATATATATATATATATATATATATATATATATGTGTGTGTGTGTGTGTGTGTGGCGAGGCTTCTCTTTATGATGTCATTGACCTCCTCATGTCTGGCATACTTCCCTTCTGCTGTGTGACACACAAGACCATGAAGTCCGAATTGATCAGCAGTCGCCCTGCCGCAAATACACCTATGTTCGGTGAGGATGGGGGCGGCTAGGCGAAGAGCAACACCAATCCGAATGGCCTGTGGGTCGAGACGGGTGCCTAGGGAGGAATTGGGAACAGCTAACAGGAAATCTCCTGAGTGTTGTGCCTTCACTGCCAGGAGACGAGCTTTGTCCTTTCCTGAAGCATTGGAGAGCATTGTGTTGGCGATTTTTTTCATGATCGGTTTGTCCCAGTGGGACTGTTTGTGCTGTTTGGGAGGAGCTGGTCTACTGGAGGAGTCTGTAAGGGTGTCCCACCGAATCGCTGCTTCAGTAAACCTGGGGTCTTGAGCTCCTACCATGTCTCTCAAGCGTTCGGGTACTATCTTCTTGACTAATACACTGGAAGCCAAACACGAAGACAGAAAAGCAGGTAAAGCAACATGCGTTGCTTTACACACCCCTATACTTCCCAGTCGCACTGGGAGGGTTGCCTGATCCCATTGCTCATCCTCTAGTGACAGGTTCAGTCCCTTCTTAAAAGTTGACTTCAGGTGTGCGTCATATTCATCGAGTGTTGGGTTGTCAAAAGAGGGTGCACACCTCAAGCAGTGAGTGAGTCTTGGCATAGCAAGACACCTTGTGAGGAGATACAGAGCATCATGGGCATCAAGATCGCTTATTCTCTCCTCCATTCTCATCAGGTCACTCAATTTGTCCCTGAGGACAGTGTCGATGGCCTGGTGACCCAGCGGTGCCCCCAAGAGGGTACTGTTGGACGGAGTGGTAGTTGAGACTTCCGGGAGGATTCTTCGCCCAGCATTGATTATTTCCTGGTTCGCTGTGATGATTTCACACTTGGAGGGATTGAGGATGAGTCCCAAGTCTTCTCCCTGTATTTTCACCAGTTGTAGGTCCCCCACCAGGGACTCGGGACTCTTCAGT
>NC_091355.1:818014-893014 GCF_038502225.1 Cherax quadricarinatus
AGTAAACTATGAACAGCATCACACTGGCAGCATCACACTGACAGCATCACACTGACAGCATCACACTGGCAGCATCACACTGACAGCATCACACTGACAGCATCACACTGACAGCATCACACTGGCAGCATCACACTGACAGCATCACACTGACAGCATCACACTGGCAGCATCACACTGACAGCATCACACTGACAGCATCACACTGACAGCATCACACTGGCAGCATCACACTGACAGCATCACACTGGCAGCATCACACTGGCAGCATCACACTGGCAGCATCACACTGACAGCATCACACTGGCAGCATCACACTGGCAGCATCACACTGACAGCATCACACTGACAGCATCACACTGGCAGCATCATACTGAAACCATCACACTGACAGCATCACACTGACAGCATCACACTGACAGCATCACACTGGCAGCATCACACTGACAGCATCACACTGACAGCATCACACTGACAGCATCACACTGGCAGCATCACACTGGCAGCATCACACTAGCAGCATCACACTGGCAGCATCACACTGACAGCATCACACTGACACCATCACACTGGCAGCATCACACTGACAGCATCACACTGGCAGCATCACACTGGCAGCATCACACTGACAGCATCACACTGACACCATCACACTGACAGCATCATACTGGCAGCATCACACTGGCAGCATCACACTGGCAGCATCATACTGGCAGCATCACACTGGCAGCATCATACTGGCAGCATCACACTGGCAGCATCACACTGACACAACACACTGACAGCATCATACTGGCAGCATCACACTGGCAGCATCATACTGGCAGCATCACACTGGCAGCATCAAGCATCACACTGGCAGCATCACACTGGCAGCATCACACTGACAGCATCACACTGACACCATCACACTGACAGCATCACACTGGCAGCATCACACTGGCAGCATCACACTGACAGCATCATACTGACAGCATCACACTGGCAGCATCACGCTGACACCATCACACTGGCAGCATCACACTGGCAGCATCACACTGACAGCATCACGCTGACACCATCACACTGACAGCATCACACTGACAGCATCACACTGGCAGCATCACACTGGCAGCATCACACTGGCAGCATCACACTGACAGCATCACACTGACACCATCACACTGACAGCATCACACTGGCAACACTACACTGGCAGCATTACACTGATAACATCACACTGACAGCATGATATTGAGAGCATCATACTGGCAGTATCACAGCATCACATAGCAGCATCACAGCATCACACTGGAAGCATCACAGCATCATTCACTGCAAGATGGCCAAGCTTCTCTATAAACCTTGCATATCATCAACTTTTATGAGCGATTACGAAATGGACTTTGTGTAACAAGATATAAAATATTGCGTGTGTGTGTGTGTACACACGTATACGTACTCACTTACATGTGGTTGCAGGGGTCGAGTCACAGCTCCTAGCGATAGCGAACAAGATACCTTTGCTACGGATGTCTTAGTCCGTCTGACATTGTTGCGCCACGCACGCACAGGATCGCAGGATACATAAGTCCTGGCAGCTGGTCTGATGTACCAGGAGTGGCGTCAGGGGTGACCAGCAGCCTGTTTCAGACCTCTACACATACCTGTGTACTAATTTCCAAAAGCTCCAGCTGTGGGTCATCATATGACTAAGACCCGCGTCAGGAAACGTTTGTCCTGTTACCTGACAAACCTTACCTGACCTAACCTAACCTAACTCGTTGAAGGGTCATCAAGGAATATCTGCTACGCGAGGCGATTGTAGACAAGGGTCGTATAGAACTGTGTACCACACGAGGGTCATTTAAGACTGTACACAACACGAGGTCCATTAAGATAACACTGCACAAGTATCAATAACTGAACTACCTCAATAAAGTATATTCAGTCTTTTAAAATTGCATAGACACACACACACATATATATATATATATATATATATATATATATATATATATATATATATATATATATATATATATATATATATAAGGTGTAAATCCTAATCACGTTTTGATTTCTAAATAATTATTACGAACATGGCTAAAAAAGTTTAAGTAAAATATAAAAAGAATTTTAAATCCTAAAATTTTTTATCAAATTATAACAATAAAACTATTTGAAATTTTATACATAAAAGTTCATAAAAAGTATTATACAGGACTAATATTCTATTAATCAAAATATATAATTTCTGTATAGATGTCCAGTACAGAAATAGGAAGGAGGAAGGAGCTTACAATGTTGTTTGTTGTGTGTGTGTGTGTGTGTGTGTGTGTGTGTGTGTGTGTGTGTGTGTGTGTGTGTGTGTGTGTGTGTGTGTGTGTGTGTGTGTGTGTGTGTTAGTGTGTGTGTGTGTGTGTGTAAGTGTGAGTGTGTGTGTGTGTGTGTGTGTGTGTGTGTGTGTGTGTGTGTGTGTGTGTGTGTGTGTGTGTGTGTGTGTGTGTGTGTGTGTGTGTGTAAGTGTGAGTGTGTGAGTGTGTAAGTGTGAGTGTGTGTGTGTGTGTGTGTGTGTGTGTGTGTGTGTGTGTGTGTGTGTGTGTGTGTGTGTGTGTGTGTGTGTGTGTGTGTGTGTGTAATTATTCAGCGTGAGGTTAGATTAATACATAGATGAGAGGGGTTGCGTTTGAGCTGGACTTGTATTTCGGTCCGAACCGAAAGATTTACAAAGTCACACTGATGTTTCCAGAGATTTCCTACTCAGGAAAACTCTGGAAACCTACCAAAGGTAAAGGTTGAATGTATTCTGAGGAGTATGTAGACCTGAAATATTATTATATCCCTTGGTGGGTGCCATGTGGCACCCCGGGGAGGCCAGATGGTGGCCCTCCTACCCTGGCACCCAGCGGCACTCCCAGTGCATCATGCCAAGTAATGCTTAGGGCAAGTCTGCCCGGGCTAGAGCCACCCTCCCACAATGTCTGCCTCGCACGCCACGCGCCTTGCTACAATGGATCCCAGGAACATTTTGGGATAATGTGGGATGTAGGCGGTGTAGCAGCACTGAGCTTAGTAATGAAGAGCTTCAAGGAGTGACCCAGTGTTATTAGCGCCAGCCAGGGAGTGCAGAGGATGGAGTAGGCACCGCTGCAGCACTGAGCTTAGTAATGAAGAGCTTCAAGGAGTGACCCAGTGTTATTAGTGCCAGCCAGGGAGTGCAGAGGATGGAGTAGGCACCGCTGCAGCACTGAGCTTAGTAATGAAGAGCTTCAAGGAGTGACCCAGTGTTATTAGTGCCA
Source organism: Cherax quadricarinatus (assembly GCF_038502225.1). Taxonomy (NCBI): domain Eukaryota; kingdom Metazoa; phylum Arthropoda; class Malacostraca; order Decapoda; family Parastacidae; genus Cherax; species Cherax quadricarinatus. The sequence continues at coordinate 821,296 of NC_091355.1, forward strand.
GCCAGGGAGTGCAGAGGATGGAGTAGGCACCGCTACCTTTTACCCTCAGATCTTTCATGGTTGGATGGAAGAGCATTGAAAACAAACATGGAAGCGGACTTGGAAATCCACACTCAGACTATCTGCCGAGTGTATCTATTTACCTCTACCTATATTAACCCTTAAACTGTCCAAGCAGATCTACGTTCACATGCGTAGTGCTCCAAAAGTAGATCTATGGTTTTTTTACATATTTTAAAAAAAAAAAACCGTAGATCAAAGTTTTTTTTACACTTTTTCAAATGTAAAAAAAGAAACGAAGATCTACTTTTTTTACATACTTACAAATGTTGAAAAAACGTAGATCTACGTTTGGACAGTTTAAGGGTTAAGGACTATCGTGGATTATCTAAGTGAGTCAAGGGAGGAAAGACAGAGAGGAAGTGAGATTGCGCTTCTCTATCTGTTACTCATAAGGATTACGCAGGATGGGACTGACCTGTGAGGTAGGAGTGTGCATCTCTGCAGTTACAAGCAGATAATACGCAAATAAGGTGATTTCTGGAGGCAGGTGCTGATGTCCCTGCGTGTTAGGCCCAAGTTATACGCAAGATAATACGCGTCTTATAGAGCTGAGCCTTCCTCATACGCATTTTCTGAAGTGGTGGAAGTGGCTTTGGTAGGAGTGGTGGTTGTTGCCATGGTGGTGTTGTTGTGGTGGCGGTGTGATTGTCGTAGTAATTGATTATAGTGTGACTGTGGTACTGAGTTGCTTGTTTGACTGTGATAGTGATACTGGTTGTAGTGAAGTGTATAGTGAGTGTGATCATGGTAGAGAAAGGTCATTACTGTAGGTGCTGGTGTAGTAGTTGACACTGTTAGTTGTTATGGTATGGATGATGGTAGGTGATGGCGGTAGTAGGATGGTTGAAGTTACTGGAAGTGTTGGAAAAGGGGTGGCAATGCTGGAATTGGCAAGTCAGATAGTATTTTTGGTGGTAGGGATAGTATTAGAAGTTGTAGGGATAGTGGTAATGGTAGTAGGGATAGTGGTAGTGATGGTGGGAGACGGGGAGTAGCGTACAGGGACACACACACACACACCTGTTGCAAGCCGTGAGTCTGGAAACGTGAGAAGAAAGCGGAGAATACTTCACACAGGTGCGTGACCCTCTTCCCTCCCCCCCCCATCCTTCAGTCGTAAGAACCATCCCTCACGTCCCGGGAGTCCCACGCTCCCTCCTGCAGCTTATCCTTCACCAGACACACCCACGCTGCTTCAAGACTAGGTATGATAAGGCCCAAGATTATGAAAACCAATAATGTCAATTAATCTTGAAGGTAACCTAGAGGCTGTGACCCGACCCCCTCACCCCTTTCCAAGCAAACAACTGTAAGTATATCGATCCCTGGATCATGATTTCTTCAAATACATGCATAAATAATAATAATAATAATAATAATAATAATAATAATAATAATAAATCTTTATTTCTGCAACTAGATCATAATACAGCTGATACAGGTTATAGCTGACATCGGTGACATACTATATAGAAAACCCTTTGCTGCGCAGAGCATTTCGGGCAAATTAGGTTAATTTTGTCCCCAGGATACGACTCACACCAGTCGGCTAACACCCAGTACCTAATTACTTCTTGGTGAACAAGGACAGCAGGTGTCAAGAGGAAATATTCCCTAATGTTTTTCACCCGTACCGGGGATCGAACCGGGGACCGCAATGTGCTGAGCTGAGTGCTTTACCAACCGAGCTACAGGACATGAATTTGAAATGATCGAAGTCCAAGAACAGAAACGTTTTCAGTAAAGATGTTCCAAGTGAACTTATTCGCGTCCATTTCGCGCAACTCAGTGAATCCATACGCTCACTATTATTCCAAGTCCTTCAAAGGCCAGCAACGCGTTTCTTTCCTGCTTGTAATCCTTCACAGGATCCAGCCACAGTCCGCTTCTGTTTCCCATCCTTCAAGCAGGACACGACTATTAGAATTATTCCTCTCTGGTGTGAAGCTGAATGGGAAGTTGGTACTTCTGCGGTCTTGTGGTCCCAAGTTTTTATGGTCTCAAATCTTTGTGGTCCCAAGTTTTTGTGGTCCCAAGTCTTTGTGGTCCCAGATCTTTGTGGTCTCAAGTCTTTGTGGTCCCAAGTTCTTTGGTCGTCCCAGCTTGTGTGATAGAGTTTAACATTTTGTTTCGTCACTACTAAAGCGTTTATCGGGGAAGATTGTACTGAACTTTTCCGACCTTTTTAAGAACATAAGAAAGGAGGAACACCGCAGCAAGCCTACTGGCCCGTACTAGGTAAGTTCTTCTCAAACCAAAATCCACTAACAAAAATGCTTGCCCAACTCATTTTCAATGCTACCCAAGGATTAAGCCTATTAACCCTATTAACTTAAGTGAAAGTCCCACTCAAATCCAACCCCTCTCACTCATGTGTTTATCTAGTCTAAATTTGAAGCTTCCCATGGTTTTAATTTCAATAATCCTACTAGGCAGACTGTTCCACTCATCAACTACCCATATCCTTTCTAAATCTAAACTTATCCAATTTGAGTTCATTATTTCGAGTTGTTTCTTGGGGCAATATCCTCAGACCGTATTTATATCTCCTCTGTTTATGCCCATCTTCCACTTATCCAAAATAGAGCTCTGTTGACGAGAGTACGTTAGTTGAATAAAGAGAGACAGTGGGCAAGACAGAGGTGGAGTGCCCTGACTGTAATATCACTGGAGGGGTAGGTAGTCACGTTGTTGGCCTGCATGTACCAGAATACTGGGGGTAAACTTTACATTCTCCTGGGCATAGATGTACCATACTCTTCTCTAATGTACCTTACCACCACCTTACCCTCAGCCCCACCACCCCACCTTCACCACACCACCACCCCTCCCTCACCAGCACCACCACCCCGTCCTCACCAGCACCACCACCCCGTCCTCAACAGCACCAGCACCATCACCCCGTCCTCACCAGCACCACCACACCCTCACTAATATAACCACGCCATCAATACCACCACCACACCCTAACCACCACCATTATCGTTACACTGCGGGAACACCCCTCAGTGTACATCTACACTATTCTATACCTTATTTACATCGTAGGCACACCTGCAGTATGTTACTACATTAATCTATGTGATAGTTTCACTGTGGGAATACCCGCAATGTGCTCTTACACTATACGATAGCTACACTGCAGGAACACCCGCAGTGTGTCTACACTATGCGATAGTTACACTGTGGGAACAAAAACCGAGACATGTTTTCCCCTGTCATAGCGTCACTCCAGCTGCTGGCAACATTCTGACGCACCTGAAATAACCTTCCTCCTTACGGCATTCTACCACACCTGAGACAATATTACTCTTGTCCTGGTTGTTAAGGGGTCCCGGGGAGCATCGCCCCCGTGCCCCGCTCCCAGCTTTTCTCTCGCCTCTCCTGTTCTCCACACTGCTCCATCTCATTACCTACCCAATTTATTTGCCACCTTAACAAGAGCAGCAGAATTTTGTAAACACTTGCTCTGATTTGTGCTTTTCTTCAGTGCCAATAGACGACACATGATTTGTTTCTCTGTATGAATTGTAGCCAACTTAATTTTTGTTTGTCATCATGATCTTTTCAACGTGATTTGTCTGTCAACATTACCTGTTTATCAATACGATTTGTTTGTCAAGGTGATCTGTCAACGTAAGATGTTTGTCAACATGATTTTTTTGACAGCCTGATTTGTTTGTCCACTTGATTTGTCTGGTGATAGATGCTTAATGTCCACTTCTTTTAATGACCCTAATTATTGTGTATCTACATATCTCCACTTCTCGACTTGCAAATATTTCTTCTGGTTTTGATAGATGTATCTTCCGTCTGGTGACATTTTCTTTAACCGTGTCTTTGTTATTACATTCACGTGGAAGCGCTAAATCTGCAGGGGTCGTGGAGTTCTTCACCTCGTGAAGGAGTCATGGATTGTAGAGGTAACTTTGTTTTCTTAGCGTGACATACAGGATTATTTTCTTAGCCTGACATACAGGATGATTTTCTTAGCGTGACATACAAGATTATTTTCTTAGCCTGACATACAGGATGATTTTCTTAGCGTGACATACAAGATTATTTTCTTAGCCTGACATACAGGATGATTTTCTTAACGCGACATACAGGATGATTTTCTTAGCCTGACATACAGGATGATTTTCTTAGCGTGACATACAAGATTATTTTCTTAGCCTGACATACAGGATGATTTTCTTAACGCGACATACAGGATGATTTTCTTAGCCTGACATACAGGATGATTTTCTTAGCGTGACATACAAGATTATTTTCTTAGCCTGACATACAGGATGATTTTCTTAGCGTGACATACAGTATGATTTTCTTAGCCTGACATACAGGATGATTTTCTTAACGCGACATACAGGATGATTTTCTTAGCGTGACATACAGGATTATTTTCTTAGCGTAACATACAGGATTATATTCTTAGCGTGACATACAGGATTATTTTCTTAGCCTGATATACAGGATTATTTTCTTAGCCTGACATACAGGATGATTTTCTTAGCCTGACGTACAGGATGATTTTCTTAGCCTGACATACAGGATGATTTTCTTAGCCTGACGTACAGGATGATTTTCTTAGCCTGATATACAGGATGATTTTCTTAGCCTGACATACAGGATGATTTTCTTAGCGTGACATACAGGATTATTTTCTTAGCCTGACATACAGGATGATTTTCTTAGCCTGACACACAGGATGATTTTCTTAGCCTGACATACAGGATGATTTTCTTAGCCTGACATACTGGATTATTTTCTTTGCCTGACATACAGGATTATTTTCTTAGCCTGACACACAGGATTATTTTCTTAGCGTGACATACAGGATTATTTTCTTAGCGTGACATACAGGATGATTTTCTTAGCCTGACATACAGGATTATTTTCTTTGCCTGACATACAGGATTATTTTCTTAGCCTGACACACAGGGTTATTTTCTTAGAGTGACATACAGGATTATTTTCTTTGCCTGACATACAGGATGATTTTCTTAGCCTGACATACAGGATTATTTTCTTAGCCTGACATACAGGATAATTTTCTTAGCCTGACATACAGGATTATTTTCTTAGTCTGACACACAGGATTATTTTCTTAGAGTGACATACAGGATTATTTTCTTAGCCTGACATACAAGATGATTTTCTTAGCGTGACATATACCCTTCCTACAGGATTATCTTCTTAAAAATTTATTAATTATCAATTATTAATTATCTTTTCCTGTGAAGGAAACACACAGACTACAGACCCAACTTTTAATAACTGAACGTTTTGCTTTATGTTCTACATGAAATAACATAGCACTCTGTTGTAGTTCTTTAGGTAGCAAGTCTACACGGATCGAAACGTTGTCCTCGTTAAAAGCCTCAGCTACAACGACTTTTCTTCACTGTTGTTGGCACTGCAGTGAGATGAGTCTTTCAAGTTTTTCACTGTATTGTTTCTTGAGCAAAGATTCCTAACCTTTGTTAACAGATTATCCCACTGTCGACACTTCCATTGACTAATTACCTCTATGACTGGTATTTTCACACCTCCTTTCATTAATTACCCCTCATGATTGGTATTTCCAAACCTCCCTTAACTAAATACTCCTCACGCCTAGTATTTCTACAGCAGTCTTGACTAATTTCTCCTCATGACTGGTGTTTCCACTCCTTGACTAATTAATTCTCAGAACTAGTATTTCCACACCTCGCTTGACTAATTATACCTCATGACTAGTATTTCCACAACTCCCTTGACTAATTATACCTCATGACTAGTATTTCCACACCTCCCTTGACTAATTATACCTCATGACTAGTATTTCCACACCTCCCTTGACTAATTATACCTCATGACTAGTATTTCCACACCTCCCTTGACTAATTATACCTCATGACTAGTATTTCCACACCTCCCTTGACTAATTATACCTCATGACTAGTATTTCCACACCTCCCTTGACTAATTATACCTCATGACTAGTATATCCACACCTCCCTTGACTAATTATACCTCATGACTAGTATTTCCACACCTCCCTTGACTAATTATACCTCATGACTAGTATTTTCACACCTCCCTTGACTAATTATACCTCAGAACTAGTATTTCCACACCTCCCTTGACTAATTATACCTCAGAACTAGTATTTCCACACATCCCTTGACTAATTATACCTCAGAACTAGTATTTCCACACCTCCCTTGACTAATTATACCTCATGACTAGTATTTCCACACCTCCCTTGACTAATTATACCTCATAACTAGTATTTCCACACCTCCCTTGACTAATTATACCTCAGAACTAGTATTTCCACACCTCCCTTGACTAATTATACCTCATGACTAGTATTTCCACACCTCCCTTGACTAATTATACCTCATGACTAGTATTTCCACACCTCCCTTGACTAATTATACCTCATGACTAGTATTTCCACACCTCCCTTGACTAATTATACCTCATAACTAGTATTTCCACACCTCCCTTGACTAATTATACCTCAGAACTAGTATTTCCACACCTCCCTTGACTAATTATACCTCATGACTAGTATTTCCACACCTCCCTTGACTAATTATACCTCATGACTAGTATTTCCACACCTCCCTTGACTAATTATACCTCAGAACTAGTATTTCCACACCTCCCTTGACTAATTATACCTCAGAACTAGTATTTCCACACCTCCCCTGGCTAGTATTTCCACAGTTTCAGTCAAACCTTTCAACGAAATTGTTTTTAATGAATATTTTGGTGTTTCAGAGCGGTGTGAGGCGTTTTTTGACATATTTGAAATTTTAACTACTACAATATGCATATAATTAATATAAATGATGTTACTTTGTGTGGACACGGAAATTATCATAATTTTGACCCTTATATTCCTTAATTTTATCTTGTTTGTCTTAATAATAATGATCGTATAGGACTATAGCAAGCCTATTGAGATTTTAATATATTTTTTTATAAAGTTTGTCTTCTGATTTTCCCATAGATAAGATCAAATTGCCTCTCTTGGGAAAATTTACTTCAGATTGGGATCCCCTGCCCTAGAATGCATGATATAGGGAAAATTAGTTTTAATAACCTCTTTTGTTTTTTTCTCGGTTGCAGGTAAGACTTGTGACCTCAGTTCCCCAGCGTAAGTAGCCAGTTATCGTCATCGCTCACTAAGATACATGCGATAACGTCACCATCACAACAACCTCTACCATCCCGCCTTCAAGTGCGCCTCTTTCTTCCCTTTCTTTTCCCGCAGATTAAGTGCACATCTCTTCCATATTTATTTTTTGAAGACCACTGTCATGTGATAACCATATCCTTGAAATTTATTGTATCTGCATGCCTCCCCTTCCCCCCAAGAAAGATGTTTCGATGACTCTTGCTTTCTACAATTTGTACGTGAAAAATTTCTCTTATTTTCCCCTCCAAAACGTCCGCGCCAAAATTTTACCCGCCATTACGTGCGCGCCAAAATTTTACCCGCCAGTATGTGCGCGCCAAAATTTTTCCCGCCATTACGTGCGCGCCAAAATTTTACCCGCCAGTATGTGCGCGCCAAAATTTTACCTGGAGTTTACCTGGAGTTTACCTGGAGAGAGTTCCGGGGGTCAACGCCCCCGCGGCCCAGTCTGTGACCAGTCCTCCTGGTGGATCAGAGCCTGATCAACTAGGCTGTTACTGCTGGCTGCACGCAATCCAACATACGAGCCACAGCCCGGGTGGTCAGGTGCCGACTTTAGGTTCTTATCCAGTGCCTGCTTTAAGACAGCCAGGGGTCTATTGGTTATCCCCCTTATGAATGCTGGGAGGCAGCTGAACAGTCTCGGGCCCCTGACACTTATTGTATTGTCTTTTAACGTGCTAGTGACATCCCCGCATTTCATTGGGGGGATGTTGCATCGTCTGCCGAGTCTTTTGCTTTCATTGTGAGTGATTTTCGTGTGCAAGTTCGGTACTAGTCCCTCTAGGATTTTCCAGGTGTTTATAATCATGTATCTCTCCAGCCTGCATTCCAAGGAGTACAGGTTCAGGAACTTCAAGCGCTCTCTGTAAGTGAGGTGTTTTATCTCCATTATGCGCGCCGTGAAGGTTCTCTGTACATTTTCTAGGTCAGCAATTTCACTTGCCTTGAAAGGTGCTGTTAGCGTGCAGCAATATTCCAGCCTAGATAGAACAAGCAACCTGGAGAGTGTCATCATGGGCTTGACATTCCTAGTTTTGAAGGCTCTCATTATCCATCCTGTCATTTTTCTAGCAGATGCGATTGATACAATGTTATCGTCCTTGAAAGTGAAATCCTCCGACATGATCACTCCCAGGTCTTTGACGTTGGTTTCTCGCTCTATTTTGTGGAAGGAATTTTGTTTTGTACTCTGATGAAGTTTTAATTTCCTCATCTTTACCATATCGGAGTAATTGAAATTTCTCATCGTTGAACTTCATATTGTTTTCTGCAGCCCACTGAAAGATTTGGTTGATGTCCGCCTGGAGCCCACTGAAAGATTTGGTTGATGTCCGCCTGGAGCCCACTGAAAGATTTGGTTGATGTCCGCCTGGAGCCCACTGAAAGATTTGGTTGATGTCCGCCTGGAGCCCTGCAGTGTTTACCTGGAGTTTACCCGGAGAGAGTTCCGGGTGTCAACGCCCCCGCGGCCCGGTCTGTGACCAGACCTCCTGGTGGATCAGAGCCTAATCAACCATTATGTTACTGTTGGCCAGTATGTGCGCGCCAAAATTTTACCCGCCAGTATGTGCGCGCCAAAATTTTACCCGCCAGTATGTGTGCGCCAAAATTTTACCCGCCAGTATGTGCGCGCCAAAATTTTACCCGCCAGTATGTGCGCGCCAAAATTTTACCCGCCAGTATGTGCGCGCCAAAATTTTACCCGCCAGTATGTGCGCGCCAAAATTTTACCCGCCAGTATGTGCGCGCCAAAATTTTACCCGCCAGTATGTGCGCGCCAAATGATCAGGAAGTCGAACATAAAGCTGCCTTGTGTTCCTGTCATATGCCCTAGAGGACATTCTCCGGTGAATTTATTAAACTGGTGTTTTTTCTGTACTTCTGCAGCAAATCTTTGTGGCGACAGATACATTTGTTTATCTATAGGGATCAACGCTTTTTTTTTTGAGGTTGGGGGGAGGATTCTAAATTTTCTATCGTGTTTATAAAAAACAAATTCTTTGAAGTGATGCTCACGTGTTTTATTTCTGTAAATTTTTGTTTATCATTTGTGACTATTTTGAAGTGGTTTTGTTATTGTGTCACTGCTGCTGCTGCTGCTGCTGCTGCTGCTGCTGCTGCTGCTGCTGCTGCTGCTGCTGCTGCTTCTGCTGCTGCTACTGCTGCTGCTGCTGCTGCTGCTGCTGCTGCTGCTGCTGCTGCTGCTGCTGCTGCTGCTGCTGCTACTGCTGCTGCTGCTGCTGCTGCTACTGCTGCTGCTACTGCTGCTGCTGCTGCTGCTGCTACTGCTGCTACTGCTGCTGCTGCTGCTGCTGTTGCTGCTGCTGCTGTTGCTGCTGCTGCTACTGCTGCTGCTTGAGTAAATGCTGTTGCTACTATTGCCAGAGTAACTGCTGCTGCTGCTACAGCTAGAGTAACTGCTGCTGCTGCTGCTGCTGCTACAGCTAGAGTAACTGCTGCTGCTGTTGCTGCTGCTGCTGCTGCTGCTGCTACTGCTGCTGCTGCTGCTGCTGCTGCTGCTACTGCTTGAGTAACTGCTGTTGCTACTATTGCCAGAGTAACTGCTGCTGCTGCTACAGCTAGAGCAACTGCTGCTGCTGCTAGAGTAACTGCTGTTGCTACTATTGCCAGAGTAACTGCTGCTGCTGCTAGAGTAACTGCTGTTGCTACTATTGCCAGAGTAACTGCTGCTGCTGCTGCTGCTACAGCTAGAGTAACTGCTGCTGCTACTACTGTTAGAGCAACTGCTGCTGCTGCTAGAGTAACTGCTGTTGCTACTACTGCTAGAGCAGCTGCTGTTGCTACTACTGCTAGAGTAACTGCTGTTGCTACTACTGCTAGAGTAACTGCTGTTGCTACTATTGCCAGAGTAACTGCTGCTGCTGCTGCTGCTACAGCTAGAGTAACTGCTGCTGCTGCTAGAGTAACTGCTGTTGCTACTACTACTAGAGTAACTGCTGCTGCTAATACTGTTAGAGTAACTGCTGCTGCTGCTTCTATTACTACTACTGTTGCTACTTGAACCACTACTATTGCTACAAGACTGTTACTGTTACTGCTATTACTACTGTAGCTACTACTACACTTTACTAATATTTCTACTTCTACAACTATTACATACAACTATTACAACTATTACATACAACTATTACAACTATTACATACAACTATTACAACTATTACATACAACTATTACAACTATTACATACAACAATATGAAGTTCAACGATGAGAAATTTCAATTACTCAGATATGGTAAACACGAGGAAATTAAATCTTCATCAGAGTACAAAACAAATTCTGGCCACAAAATAGAGCGAAACACCAACGTCAAAGACCTGGGAGTGATCATGTCGGAGGATCTCACCTTTAAGGACCATAACATTCTATCAATCGCATCTGCTAGAAAAATGACAGGATGGATAATGAGAACCTTCAAAACTAGGGATGCCAAGCCCATGATGACACTCTTCAGGTCACTTGTTCTAACTAGGCTGGAATATTGCTGCACACTAACAGCACCTTTCAAGGCAGGTGAAATTGCTGACCTAGAAAATGTACAGAGAACCTTCACGGCGCGCATAACGGAGATAAAACACCTCAATTACTGGGAGCGCTTGAGGTTTCTAAACCTGTATTCCCTGGAACGCAGGAGGGAGAGATACATGATTATATACACCTGGAAAATCCTAGAGGGACTAGTACCGAACTTGCACACGAAAATCACTCACTACGAAAGCAAAAGACTTGGCAGACGATGCGACATCCCCCCAATGAAAAGCAGGGGTATCACTAGCACGTTAAGAGACCATACAATAAGTGTCAGGGGCCCGAAACTGTTCAACTGCCTCCCAGCATACATAAGGGGGATTACCAACAAACCCCTGGCAGTCTTCAAGCTGGCACTGGACAAGCACCTAAAGTCGGTTCCTGACCAGCCGGGCTGTGGCTCGTACGTGGGTTTGTGTGCAGCCAGCAGTAACAGCCTGGTTGATCAGGCTCTGATCCACCAGGAGGCCTGGCCACAGACCGGGCCGCGGGGGGCGTTGACCCCCGGAACTCTCTCCAGGTAAACTCCAGGTAAACTACTACTACTACTACAACTACTAACAACATTATCACTACTACTACTATTATTATTATTACTACTACTAGCGCAAATAGCGCTAATGTTTTTACTAATAATATTGCTACAGCAACTTTAAACTTCTCAGGCAATAATTTTGGCCTCTCACTGTAGTTATTTCTGAATCTCTCAGACATTTCTTGGCGTAGAGAAGAAAGTGTAGGTGAGTTATGATGTATATTGGAATAGTAGATCTCTTATCCTCATTGATTCTGGCAGATGGAAGTACCGGGAGAGAGAGAGAGAGAGAGAGAGAGAGAGAGAGAGAGAGAGAGAGAGAGAGAGAGAGAGAGAGAGAGAGAGAGAGAGAGAGAGAGAGAGAGAGAGACAGAGAGAGAGACAGACAGACAGACAGACAGAGAGAGAGACAGAGACAGAGAAAGAGACAGAGAGAGATAGTGGAAGTTGCGTATTGTGTTAGATTTGCATTGTGGTAGATTTGTATTGGGGTAGACTGGCATTGTTCAGTATTCACGCTATGGTTGACTTGCATTGTTGTAGATCTGCACAGTGGTAGACTTTCCCTGTGGTAGATCTGCATTGTGGTAGACCTGCATTGTGGTAGACCTAGGAAACAGATAATGTACTTCCCGTTGTTGCTGGATCTGTTAGCTGCTAGTCTCCCGCTGCCACTGAAACTGTTGGCAGGTGTGCTACTGCTGTTTTCCATTGCTCTAGCAACTATTAGTGTAGGTGAATCTGTTAGCCATTGTTACCGTTGCTCTCTTGGCTATATTTTTGTTAGTGTAACTGTAATTGTTGTTGTTCTCTCTGGTGTCATTGTTCTTTCGCCGTGTTTGTCATGACCTGGTGGTGGTGAGGAAGGTGATAGTGATAGTGATGGCAAAGATAGTGAAAGTAAAGTGGTATCTAGAACTAGTGACTCAAGAAATCGTAATGACACGATTGCAAATAAACCATACCCCCGGCCGGGATTGAACCCGCGGTCATAGAGTCTCAAAACTCCAGCCCGTCGCGTTAGCCACTAGACCAGCTAGCCACAATAAGATTCATCCAACTAGGTATATTTCTACACCATAGGAAAGTTAGCACAGGCACCTCTGTGACCACAAATGCAAGTTTTTACAGACGAATCTCCAGCTAGCGTGGCCGTGACGAACTCTATGACCGCGGGTTCAATCCCGGCCGGGGGTATGGTTTAGAACTAGTGATATCTGTTAGAACAACGGTATCTAGAACCAGTGACATCTGTTATAACAACGGTATCTAGAAAGGGGACAGGGGTATAGGAAGGGTAGGAAAACTGGTAGAAATGATACATGTCTTGTGCCGAATAGGCAAAATTTAAAATTGGTCAATTAGTAAGAACTCATTTAAAATTAAGTCCTTTCTAAAAAATTCTCTTATACGTTTAAAGATATATTTTTTTTTCATTTATGTTAATGTAAAAATTAATAATTTTCTACCAAAAGAACCTTAGAAAACTTGCCTAACCTTATAACAAGCGCAATTTAATATAGCCTAATCCAACCAAATATATTTTAGGTAAGTTTACAATAATTTAATACTAAACAAACACAATGAAATAGATTTTTTCGTTAGGTTCAGAATGATTCTTGAAAATTATTGCATACACAAATTTTCGCTTGCCTTATTCATCAAGAAGAGCGTTGCTATTAAAGCCAAAATCGCAAATTTTACTTATTCGTCACGACATATATATATCAGAGAATATACCGGGCGATGCTGTTGCTGTCAGGAAGGTTCTATGGGGTCTGTTGAGCAGCGCACGGATTACTGCTAGAGGGTCCCGGGGTGTATGGTTGGGAGAGAGGGGAAAAAAGGGGGAGTCTGAGGGAAGAGGAAAGGCATGGAAGGGAGTGTTATGGTTGATGGTGGATGGGGGGAGAGTTCTGAGAGATTTCTTTTAGGATCCTTTAAGTAATGTGGTACTCTTGACCATGACTGGAAAGCGTCGTGCAGTTAGCGGAGTTTTCTGACTCAAGATATGACATTTCCAGAAGACCGGAGTTGTCTTACAAGGTACTGGAGTTTTCTGACTCGAGATATGACATTTCCAGAAGACCGGAGTTGTCTTACAAGGTACTGGAGTTTTCTGACTCAGGATATGACATTTCCAGAAGACCGAAGTTGTCTTACAAGGTACTGGAGTTTTCTGACTCAGGATATGACATTTCCAGAAGACCGAAGTTGTCTTACAAGGTACTGGAGTTTTCTGACTCGAGATATGACATTTCCAGAAGACCGGAGTTGTCTTACAAGGTACTGGAGTTTTCTGACTCGAGATATGACATTTCCAGAAGACCGGAGTTGTCTTACAAGGTACTGGAGTTTTCTGACTCAAGATATGACATTTCCAGAAGACCGGAGTTGTCTTACAAGGTACTGGAGTTTTCTGACTCAGGATATGACATTTCCAGAAAGATTGAAGTTCTCTTACATGGGACTGGAGTGTTTTCTTACCAAGAATATGGCAATTCCGGAAGCACTGGAGTATCCATACACAGGACTGGAGTGATTTCTTACCAAGAATATGACATTCCAGGACTGGAGTTGTCTAGCAGATTTCTTCCCCTGGATGCGACCCACAACACCGGACAACTGTTTCTCCCGCTAGGCGGACAAGGATAGGATGCGTGTAATGTAACTTGCCCAGTATGTTCCCCCACGCCAGGAAAGTACAGAAGTTAATTGACGCACAGGTACGCATAAGTACAATAATCATATGCAAAATAACCACCGTGAAAAAATAGTGATTTTCCAAGCGTTTCTCTTTTCTCACAGTATCAAGAAACTGTAAAAAAAGAAAAATGTGAGAAATCACAAAAGCTTTGGGAAATTCACAATTTTTTTTTTCACAGTGGAAATTTTGCATTTTCTGGTATCAGCTGTTTACTGTGATTTGTTTGTATAGTGAGATATGTGTAAATTATTGAAGGTAACCCCAGAAAAGTCAGACAAAGTGACTTATTTCCATTAAGGTCATTGTGATATCTTATTATTTAGAGCGAGAAGATGAGTTAATTGTCGGCGGACACGAAGAGATAAGACGGGGATGGTAATAAAGGTCTGAGAGAAGACGAGACTGAGGCGAGAGTGATAAAGACTGGAGAGAGAGAGAGAGAGAGAGAGAGAGAGAGAGAGAGAGAGAGAGAGAGAGAGAAAGCAATTAACTGAAATATATACAATGAGAGGTGCATATCTGTGTATACAGAGTATACTGAGACGTGTATATCTGTGTATACACAGTATACTAAGAGGTATATATCTGTGTATATTCAGTATACTGAAAGGTGAGTGTGTGCACATATATACAATATACTGAGAGGTGTATATCTTTGTGTATATATAGTATACTGACAAATGTGTATTTCTGTGTATATTCAAGACATTAAGACAGTATTTCTGCATATAACAGCAAACTGAGAGGTGTATATCTCTATGTATACACAGTATACTGAACGGTGTATATCTGAGAGGTGCTTATCTGTATATATATATATATATATATATATATATATATATATATATATATATATATATATATATATATATGTCGTGCCGAATATGCAAAACTGGTCAATTAGCAAGAACTTATTTAAAATTAAGTCCTTTTTTAAATTTTCTCTTATACGTTTAAAGATATATTTATTTCATTAATGTTATTGTAAAACAAATTAATTTTGCACCAGAAGAATCTTAGAAAACTTACCTAACCTTATTATAATAAGAACAATTTATTTTAGCCTAACCCAACTAAATATATTTTAGATTTGTTTACAATAATTTAATACTAAACAAACACAGTGAAATATATTTTTTTCGTTAGGTTCAGAATGATTTTGGCGAAATTATTGCATACACAAATTTTCACTTGTCCTATATGGCAAGATGAGCGTTGCTATTTAAGCCAAGATCGCAAGTTCTGCCTATTCGGCACGACATATATATATATATATATATATATATATATATATATATATATATATATATATATATATATATATATATATATATATATATATATATATATTTATATATATATATATATATATATATATATATATATATATATATATATATATATATATATATATATATATATATATATATATACACGTATACACTGAGAGGAGTATATATATACAAATACAGCTAAGTATTCTTGACTGGTGGTGTACAGGTGACATACAGCCTTAATGACCCTCGTGTAGTAGATAGCCTTTAAACCAAATTAACCAATTAACCATAGCCAGAGTGGAATTACCAGAATTTAACAGCCATTAGAGTTAAATTGACTCGACCGATTAAATAATTTTATTAACTGAATGAGATAAAAAAAATGAAATCAATACGCATTACTTACCCACAATACGCACTTCCCACACGAATGACGCACGGAGCGCTTACGCACATATAGGAAGGGGCTTTCAAGAGGGTCACTGAAAGCAACAGCCTGCTTGATCACTCAGCATGGACAGAAGAACCATTGGATAATGTTGTGTTGTTGTTTTTTTGTAAGGAAACCGCTAAACTCGTAGGGGTTAGAATACGATAGGAGGTAATATGCGTTGATTTAAAATGAGATGGTAGCTCCAGTTCCCTGAATTAAGAGCCCTTTGTTAATGTTAAGGCAACCCTACTTAAAGCTCACATTGATGTGCGTACTTTGCGTTCGCTAGATACGCAAGGTGGAAAGACTTGCGTACATAAAAGCATTAACATTAGCTGTACGCTGTCTCTCCGCACCGGCCGCTGAGGTATAATAAAAATAACGCATTTAACGCTATTGAATTACGTATTAAGTTTTTTGTGCATAAGTTGGAACGCATTTCGTGTATTTAAGTATTCTTACGTTACACTAACGCACCTAAGACCCATATTTGCACATATTCCATAGAAAACAGCGAATATAAATGCACACACACACATTATATATATATATATATATATATATATATATATATATATATATATATATATATATATATATATATATATATATATATATATATATGTAGTACCGAATATGTAAAACTAGTCATTTAGCAAGAATTCATTTGTAATTAAGTCCTTTGTAAAAATTTTCTCGTATATGTTTAAAGATATTTTTTTTCATTTATGCTAGTGTAAAAATTAATAATTTTGTATCAAAAGAACCTTAGAAAACTTATCTAACCTTATTATAACAAGCACAATTTAATTTAGCCTAATCCAGCTAAATATATTTTAGATAAGTTTACAATAATTTAATAATAAACTCAGTGAAATATATTTTTTTCGTTAGGTTCAGAATGACTTTTGCGAAATTACTGCATACACAAATTTTCGCTTGCCTTTTTCGGCAAGAAGAGCGTTGTTATTTAAGCCAAAATCGCAAGTTTTATCTATTCGGCACGACATATACACCCAGCACGAATATCAGTGCGTGATGCACGAATATCGATGTAAAATACTCGTGCACGCTGCATTAGTAAATATTCACAATGTAAATAGTCATTCACGAATATTCACGCCCACATTGCACGAATATTTATGCCCAATACACGAGTATGTGCGCGCAGTGCACGCATTTTGAGAGGAAGAGAGATGAGTGAGGAAGGTGAGGACTGGAGTGAAGGTGAAGCACCTGGTCCAATTAGCCTAAGTTGGACAGGTGAAGGAGAGGTGACGCAGCCCCAGAGACAAAGACAGGCTGCGGAACAAGCTTTTGGTGCAGAGCAACGTTTCTCTAGCGTAGGTTTATCAAGCTTGATAAATCTATACACAGGGTGAAAACTAAGATGGAAGAGGTTGTGAGTCGAAAAGGGAATAAACAGAGATATAAACATCTTACGTTTTTCTTATAACAACGTTTCACTCAAGGGGATATGATACAGTTCCCTTTGAGCGAAACGTGTCTATAATAAGGATTAAGCTGCTTTAAGTGATTCTTCAACAAATTAAAACTTATAAGGGTTAACAGATATTGAGTGTGTTATGAAGCGGGAGTTGTCACAGTTGTTTTTTGCTGATGACACAGTTCTTTTGGGAGACTCTGAGGAAAAGTTGCAAAGATCAGTGAGGGAATCTGGGAGAATATGAGAAGTTGCAAAGGTCAGTGAGGAAATCTGGGTGAATATGAGAAGTTGCAAAGGTCAGTGAGGAAATCTGGGTGAATATGAGAAGTTGCAAACGTCAGTGAGGGAATCTGGGATGATATGAGAAGTTGCAAAGGTCAGTGAGGGAATCTGGGAGAATATGAGAAGTTGCAAAGGTCAGTGAGGGAATCTGGGGGAATATGAGAAGTTGCAAAGGCCAGTGAGGAAATCTGAGAGAATATGAGAAGTTGAAAAGGTCTGTGGATGAATTTGGAAGAGTATATAAAAGAAGAAAAATTAAAAAGTAGCTTGTGTCTATGGATTGCAAATCACCTGGATTCCCAAAATCTGCACAATCCAGGGCAACATGGGTTCAGGGCAGGTCGCTCCTGCCTCTCACAACTACTGGATCACTATGACATGGCCTTGGATGCACTGGAAGAAAATCAGAATGCAGATGTAATATACACAGACTTTGCAAAAGCATTTGACAAATGCGATCATGGCGTAATAGCCCATAAAATACGTGCTAAAGGAATAACTGGGAAAGTGGGGAGATGGATCTTCAACTTCCTAACAAATCGAACACAAAGAGTAGTGGTCAACAGAGTTAAATCGGAGGCTGCCATAGTGAAGAGCTCTGTTCCACAAGGCACAGTACTCGCCCCCATCTTATTCCTTATCCTCATATCAGACATAAACAGAGATATACACCACAGCACCGTATCATCCTTTGCAGATGATACTAGGATCTGCATGAGGCTGTCATCTGCTGAGGACGCGGTTAACCTCCAAGAAGATATAAACAAAGTTTTCCATTGGGCAACGGTAAACAATATGATGTTCAATGAGGACAAATTCCAACTACTCCGTTATGGAAAACTGGAGGAGATAAAAACTAGAACAGAGTATACTACTGACTCCGGCCATACAATAGAGCGGAAAAATAATGTAAGGGACCTGGGAGTAGTAATGTCTGAGGATCTCACTTTCAAGGATCACAACAGTGCCACGATCGCACGTGCAAAGAAAATGATAGGATGGATAATGAGAACTTTCAAAACGTGAGATGCCAAGCCCATGATGATCCTTTTCAAATCACTTGTTCTCTCTAGGCTGGAATACTGCTGTACATTAACATCTCCATACAAAGCAGGTGAAATCGCAGATCTAGAGAGTGTACAGAGATCCTTTACTGCACGTATAAGTTCTGTCAAGCACCTTAACTACTGGGAACGCTTGGAAGCACTTGACTTGTACTCGTTGGAACGCAGGAGGGAGAGATATATCATAATCTACACTTGGAAAATCTTGGAAGGAATGGTCCCAAATCTGCACACAGAAATCACTCCCTACGAAAGTAAAAGACTGGGCAGGCGATGCAAAATGCCGCCAATAAAAAGTAGGGGCGCCATTGGTACACTAAGAGAAAACACCATAAGTGTCCGGGGCCCAAAACTGTTCAACAGCCTCCCATCAAGCTGGCTGCCTTCAAGAGAGAGCTGGACAGATACCTAAAGTCGGTGCCGGATCAGCCGGGCTGTGGCTCGTACGTCGGACTGCGTGCGGCCAGCAGTAACAACCTAGTTGATCAGGCCCTGATCCATCGGGAGGCCTGGTCGTGGACCGGGCCGCGGGGGCGTTGATCCCCGGAATAACCTCCAGGTAACCTCCAGGTAATCCTATCTTCAGGGCTGGATTAATCAGGCTGTGATGGGTGTGTGAGGGAGCGAGCCGCTACAAGCAACAGCCAAAATGACCAGGCAAGCACCAGACAAGCCTGGCCCGGTGCCGGCTTGTGAAGGTATTAATACTCTCGAAGCTCATCAAAGATGTATTCAAGGTGTACATACATGATGGCGACTCTGCAGGTGTCCCCTGCAACCCCAGGGGCTGAGGACACTGCCACGGACCTCACGATCATGTTCACTCAGTCTTTTAGTGCACGTACACAAGACTCATGGGTATATGTGCACACGTGTGTGCACTCTCCTCGAGTGTAAGACTCATGGGTATATGTGCACACGTGTGTGCACTCTCCTCGAGTGTAAGACTCATGGGTATATGTGCACACGTGTGTGCAGACTCCTCGAGTGTTTGTACATCCTACCACCATCCGTCCCATGCATTCATCTACACTTTCATCCCTTCCCTTCTTCCTTACCTCCCTTCCTTCCTTCCATCCTTTCCTCCCTTCCTTCCTTCCTTCCTTCCTTCCTTCCTTCCTTCCCTTCCTTCCTCCCTTCCTTTCTCTCCCTCTTATACTCTCGTGTTTACTTCACACACTGTGTCATGCTCCAAACTCCAATTAGGACAGCCAGTGTCACACGGATTTTAATATTCGTTATTCTCGGTTAGTCAGGTTAGGCTAAATTAATGTCTATGGGGGAATATTCCCTTCACTTGCGAAATCTTTACCTCGTAAGGGGAAATATGCATCGCGCATTGCCGGAGCTTGGGGGCGATAACCCCCCGGGAATCAACAGTAGGTAGGTGGGAATGGTATGTGGGTTAATATCCCTCTGGAGCGGGAAGCCCCTGTTGTGGAGAGATACTCCTAAAGTAATGGAGTATCCCAATCGTAAAGGAGCTGCCACTGTGAAAAGCTGTGTTCCTCAAGGCACAGCACTCGACCCACACCTCTTTTTTATTATTTCCGACATGGATAGGGAAGTAAATCATAGCTATGTATCATTCTTTGCAGATGATGCCAGAACTTGTATGAAAGCAGCATTCATTAAGGATACACTGAGTTTCCAAATTGATATAAACCAAGGCGAGGAGCAAGCCAGCGGAAGGCCTCGGTCAGATAACCAAAAGCTCCAGCTGCGGGTCATCATATGACTAAGACCCTCGTAAGAAAACACGTGTCCTATTTCCTGACAAACCTTACCTAACCTAACCTTCCAGTGGGCTACTGACAACAAAGTGATTTTCAACGAGGGAGAATTTCAGTTACTCCTCTAAGGGTAACGACTGGATCAGAATACAAGACAAACTCTAACCACTCAGTTGAACTGAAGTTCAGTGTTAGAGATCTGGGAGTGATAATGTTAGATTTCACATTCATGGATCACAACAGTGTTACCATAGCTACAAGGAAAATCCTAAAGCTGGATTACTAGAAGATGCAAAACAAATGATGAAGAAGCAATAATAATAGTAATAATAATAATGATAATAATATCATTCAAGTCATTTGTTCTTTCTCTGTTGTATGTCGTTTGAGTACAGATGATATTCCTGTAATAGGGATGACTTGAGAAATGATGTATCCCTATCGCGGGGAGGGGAATATCCTACCCGAAGGATACGCTTGAAAAAATATGTACCTGAATATCCCCCCATCTGGAAGAGAAAAAAGATCCCTATCGTAGGCGGTTGATATCCCTCTCTCTAGAGAGGGGTGAATATTTCTCTCGAGTTGGGAGAGAGGGGAAATACGTTTATTCAGGTACAGGTATACACAAGTACAATTATCATACATAGTGTAAATTCCCACCAAGATAACCCCCCAAAAATCAAACAATACGATTTATTTCCATTTGGGGAGGAGGAAGAGGAACAGAAGAAGGAAGAGGAGGAGGAGGAGGAGGAACAGAAGAAGGAAGAGGAGGAGGAACAGGAGGAGGAGGAGGAGGAGGAGGAGGAGGAGGAGGAGGAGAAGGATTTAGAACACAAAGACGGTGTTTTCCTCCGTGGGGAAATGTTCACCTGAGAGCACCTTTGTTTCTTCACCTGTGGAGTCTGGCCCACCCACCTGTGACGCTTGCCAAAGATAGACTCTGAATTTTTTATTTAAGTTACCCTTTAACAGTCACCTTTTTTTGCCATTTTAATCCTTTTAAAGATCCAAAAAAATTATAGTGCATCTTTATCCCTTCTTAGGACCCCTTCAGAACCCCGGGTATCCTTAAGGATTATTGGAGTCCTTGCAGGTGAATAGGATGTTAGAGTCTTACGTCTGGCAGACCAGCACGAAGAAATTTCAACTTGTTCAAATATTGACTTGGGTACCGCGATGCCGTACGACAGTTGCGGCAAATTCATTACCCCTTTCATTTTAAGGGTAGGGGGTGGGAAAGGGTGTTTCTTAGGGATGGGGTTTTTAAAAGGGAGGGACGTGGGAGTTAATGTGGGGAGGAGAGGGAGGGTGGGATGGGAGGGTTGTGGGGTTTGTGGAGGGACACCCAATCTCTCTCTCTCTCTCTCTCTCTCTCTCTCTCTCTCTCTCTCTCTCTCTCTCTCTCTCTCTCTCTCTGTCTCTCTCTCCACTTTTACTTTGCTTTCTTTCATCTTGGTTCTCCCACCCCTTTATTACCTCTCTCTTTCACCCTTTATTCTCCCCTTCTCTTTGCTCAGTCTCTCTCTCCTCTTTTATTTGTTCTCTTTTTTCCGCTTGTACTTTCTTGCAATAACTTTCTGTTAGCTCCCACCTCTTTTACTCTCCCTTGTCTCCACCTTTCTCCTCTCCCTGCTCTTCGCTCCATCTCACTGTCCTATTCCACTTTCTCTCTCTCTCTCTCTCTCTCTCTCTCTCTCTCTCTCTCTCTCTCTCTCTCTCTCTCTCTCTCGTCCTCTTCCTACTTCCTTCTACTTTTCTCCTTGCTTCTATCTCTCGTTATTTACCTTTTCCTCTCATCTCTTGCTCTCTCTGTCTCCTTTTCTTCCGTTTCTCACTTTAACGTTCCCTTTACGGAGTCCTCTTTATAACGTTCCCGGCACTACGTTCCCTTTACAGCGTCCTCTTTATAACGTTCCCTTTACGGCGTCCTCTTTATAACGTTCCCAGCACTACGTTCCCTTTACAGCGTCCTCTTTATAACGTCCCAGCACTGCATTCCCTTTACAGCGTCCTCTTTATAACGTTCCCAGTACTACGTTCCTTTACGGCGTCCTCTTTATAACGTCACAGCACTACGGCGATACTACGTCCCTTTTACAACGTTGTAATATTAAACAACTTTAAGCAACGTCACAGTTGCCAGATTCTCCACCTGCAGCCACGTCACAGTTGCCAGATTCTCCACCTGCAGCCACTTCATAGTTGCCAGATTCTCCACCTGCAGCCACGTCATAGTAGCCAGATTCTCCACCTGCAGCCACGTCATAGTTGCCAGATTCTCCACCTGCAACCACGTCATAGTTGCCAGGTTCTCCACCTGCAACCACGTCATAGTTGCCAGATTCTCCACCTGCAACCACGTCACAGTTGCCAGATTCTCCACCTGCAGCCACGTCATAGTTGCCAGATTCTCCACCTGCAGCCACGTCATAGTTGCCAGATTCTCCACCTGCAGCCACGTCATAGTTGCCAGATTCTCCACCTGCAACTACGTCATAGCTGCCAGATTCTCCACCTGCAGCCACGTCACAGTTGCCAGATTCTCCACCTGCAACCACGTCACAGTTGCCAGATTCTCCGCTTGCAGCCACGTCACAGTTGCCAGATTCTCCACCTGCAACCACGTCACAGTTGCCAGATTCTCCACCTGCAACCACGCCATAGTTGCCAGATTCTCCACCTGCAACCACGTCACAGTTGCCAGATTCTCCACCTGCAGCCACGTCACAGTTGACAGATTCTCCACCTGCAACCACGCCATAGTTGCCAGATTCTCCACCTGCAACCACGTCACAGTTGCCAGATTCTCCACCTGCAGCCACGTCATAGTTGCCAGATTCTCCACCTGC
This sequence comes from Cherax quadricarinatus, assembly GCF_038502225.1. Lineage (NCBI taxonomy): Eukaryota > Metazoa > Arthropoda > Malacostraca > Decapoda > Parastacidae > Cherax > Cherax quadricarinatus. The sequence continues at coordinate 844,436 of NC_091355.1, forward strand.
AGCCACGTCATAGTTGCCAGCTTCTCCACCTGCAACCACGCCATAGTTGCCAGATTCTCCACCTGCAGCCACGTCATAGTTGCCAGATTCTCCACCTGCAACCACGCCATAGTTGCCAGATTCTCCGCTTGCAGCCACGTCACAGTTGCCAGATTCTCCACCTGCAACCACGTCACAGTTGCCAGATTCTCCACCTGCAACCACGCCATAGTTGCCAGATTCTCCACCTGCAACCACGTCACAGTTGCCAGATTCTCCACCTGCAGCCACGTCACAGTTGACAGATTCTCCACCTGCAACCACGCCATAGTTGCCAGATTCTCCACCTGCAACCACGTCACAGTTGCCAGATTCTCCACCTGCAGCCACGTCATAGTTGCCAGATTCTCCACCTGCAGCCACGTCATAGTTGCCAGCTTCTCCACCTGCAACCACGCCATAGTTGCCAGATTCTCCACCTGCAGCCACGTCATAGTTGCCAGATTCTCCACCTGCAACCCCGCCATAGTTGCCAGATTCTCCACCTGCAACCACGCCATAGTTGCCAGATTCTCCACCTGCAACCACGTCATAGTTGCCAGATTCTGCATCTGCAGCCACGTCATAGTTGCCAGATTCTCCACCTGCAACCACGCCATAGTTGCCAGATTCTCCACCTGCAATCACGCCATAGTTGCCAGATTCTCCACCTGCAACCACGTCATAGTTGCCAGATTCTCCACCTGCAACCACGTCATAGTTGCCAGATTCTCCACCTGCAGCCACGTCATAGTTGCCAGATTCTCCACCTGCAACCACGTCATAGTTGCCAGATTCTCCTCCTGCAACCACGTCATAGTTGCCAGATTCTCCACCTGCAGCCACGTCATAGTTGCCAGATTCTCCACCTGCAGCCACGTCATAGTTGCCAGATTCTCCACCTCAATAATTTTTCACTCTTGGAAATTATTTTTTCAATTTCATTTTGTTTCGCTACAGTTAAGTCGATAATTATTAAACTTTTAGGTAAACACTGAGTAACGTATGTGTGGATAGTGTGGGTAGTGTGGGTAGTGTGGGTAGTGTGGGTTGTGTGGGTAGTGTGGGTAGTGTGGGTTGTGTGGGTAGCGTGGGTAGTGTGGGTAGTGTGGGTTGTGTGGGTAGTGTGGGTAGTGTGGGTAGTGTGGGTTGTGTGGGTAGTGTGGGTATTATGGGTATTGTGAGTATTGTGGGCAGTGTGGGTAGTGTGGGTTGTGTGGGTAGTGTGGGTAGTGTGGGTAGTGTGGGTATTATGGGTATTGTGAGTATTGTGGGTAGTGTGGGTAGTGTGGGCATTGTGAGTAGTGTGGGTAGTGTGGGTTGTGTGGGCATTATGGGTATTGTGAATATTGTGGGTAGTGTGGGTTGTGTGGGTAGTGTGGGTTGTGTGGGTATTATGGGTATTGTGAGTATTGTGGGTAGTGTGGGTTGTGTAGGTATTATGGGTATTATGAGTATTGTGGGTAGTGTGGGTAGTGTAGGCATTGTGGATAGTGTGGGTTGTGTGTGTTGTGTGGGTACTGTGGGTACTGTGGATAGTGTGAGTAGTGTGGATAGTAATGCGTAAGCAGTGTGGATACTGTGGGTAGTAATGGGTTAACAGTGTGGGTAGTAATATGTAAACAGTGTGGACAGTGTGAGTTGTAATGTGTTAACAGTGTGGGTAGTGTGGGCAGTAATGTGTAAACAGCGTGGGCAGTGTGGGTTGTAATGTGTTAACAGTGTGGATAGTAATGTGTTAAGAGTGTGGGTAGTAATGGGTTAACAGCATGCATAGTATGGGTGGTAACGGACTAACAATATGGATAGTGTGGGTGGTAATGGGTTAACAGTGTGGGTAGTGTGGATGGTAATGGGTTAACAGTGTGGGTAGTGTGGGTGGTAATGCGCTCGTTCTAGCCTCCACTTATATACAACAAATATAGTGTTTTTCTTGTAACTTTGATGAGTAAATACTGTATTTACATTTGACACACACACACACACACACACACACACACACACACACACACACACACACACTAAGAGGAACTGACAGGGTGGATAAGGACAGCCTTTTTCAGAGCTGGGACACAACATATTAGGGATATTAGGAAGTATTTCTTCAGTCATATAATTGTCAGGAAGTGGAACAGTCTGGAGAGTAATGTAGTGGAGGCAGGATCCATGCATAGTTTTAAGAAGAGGTATGATAAAGCTAATGGAGCTGGGGAGAGTGGATCTAGTAGCGACCAGTGAAGATGCGGGGTCAGGTGAGTACACACTGATAGATAGAAGTAGATAGAAGTAGATAGAAATAGATTGTTCTTCTTAGTTGATAGCACCGTTGTGGATTTCCAAGTCCTTTGCCACAGTATGTCTTTCCCAGGTACTCCCTTGTTCTGCAGTATGTTAGCCCCCTTCCAGCATATGTTTTATTGTTATCATGGCTGATGGACTGGTTCCATCGACTCCAGGCTGAGGGACCGATTACCTCAAACTCCTTCTGATCTTCACTATTCTTCTTTGTATTGGACTGATGAAGGCACTGTGTGGCGAAACGTTTTCGAAATAAAGATACCCAAGTGTTACACATGTGTGTAATTTGTCAGCCTCTTGGTTCCCTGAAACATCTGCCTATACTCCAACGTACCTGGAGTTTACCTGGAGAGAGTTCCGGGGGTCAACGCCCCCCCCCCTCCTGTCTATAACAATACTGTGTAAAACGTATCCGTAATTAACCTGCATAGAATAAAATCCTGGCTGCTGGGAACTGTATCTCTGGCAAATACTCGACGAAGGATAAAGCCTTCACCAGTCCTTGCGCTCAAAGACGAACACACGGGTTTACCGCTTCACGTAAAAATACGATAAAAACATTCCTCAAGAATGGTAATCCTCTCTGGTGGGGAGGGATACAGGATCCGAGTGTCTTCCGTCCTGATTAAATCCTGTATCAGAGATGCTAACCTGTCGGCCCTGATTCTCTGTAAGGATTCCTGGGAATATACTGCTGGGCTCAGATCCTCTTATATATTATTAGTGTTATTCGCACTGGTAGTAGTAGTAAGAGTACGTAGTAGTAGTGGTTGTAATAGTAATAGTAGACATTGGTAGGCAGTGTCAGACAAGGCCTCTCGGTTTATACATACATACATATATATATATATATATATATATATATATATATATATATATATATATATATATATATATATATATATATATATATATATATATATATATATATATATATATGCAATAAGATCACAGTAAACAGGTGATTTCAGAATATGCAAAGCAACCACTCTGAAAGAATAGAGAAATTCCAAGCCCTTTCGTTCCTTGATAATGTGAGTAGTAACGAAAGCGCTTGGAATTTCTCTATTCTTTCAGAGTGGTTGTTTTGCATATATATATATATATATATATATATATATATATATATATATATATATATATATATATATATATATATATATATATATATATATATATATATATATATATATATTAGTAATACAACACTACCCTGAAACGGCAACAGCAGTAGATGTGTTACACAGAACACCCAGGTGTTGCACATGTGTCTTATTCTTTATCCTTAATTCTTAATTTGAGTCGTTTCTCTTATATGGTAACGTTGATTTCTGAGTCTTATTGAACATATCTTGAAACTTTCCGAAGTGTACTTACCAAGCTGTGTTTGCGGGGTGTCGAATCTCAGCTCCTGACCCAGTCTTCGAGAGTGATTAAAATTTACTAGCTTTTGTTTTCGTTATCCAGGATAAAGAAGACAAATTTGTCTTCTTTATCCCGGATTTTTGTCCAGGGTTTTGTAAAAACCCCGGACAAATTCCTATTGCGTCGTTTAAGGCAACTGAAGCTAGACGACGACTCTGTCTGGGGCAGCTGTGACTGTAAGACGACTCTGTCTGGGGCAGCTGTGACTGTAAGACGACTCTGTCTGGGGCAGCTGTGACTGTAAGACGACTCTGTCTGGGGCAGCTGTGACTGTAAGACGACTCTGTCTGGGGCAGCTGTGACTGTAAGACGACTTTGTCTAGGGCAGCTGTGACTGTAAGACGACTCTGTCTAGAGCAGCTGTGGCTAGAAGACAACCCTGTCTAAGGCAGCTGCAGCCAGAAGACAACTTTGTCCTGGGCATCTGCAGCTAGAAAACAACTTCGTCAATGACAGTTAGAAGACAACTTTGACTAGGGCAGCTGTGGCTAGTAGACAACTTTGTGTAGCACAGCTGCAGCTAGCATAGACGCGAACATGTAACGAGCACGGGTAATTTTTGACAATGGCAGCCAGAGTTGGTTTTAATGTTATCATCGCATTTGGTGATCACCCAACTGCAAACTTCTCGCTTGTTTTCCCCGGAGGACATGGCCGCCTGGATGGGCATTCCTCCTCCCTTCCCATCCCAACACTACTCCCCCATCCCATCCTCTCCTTTCCCTTCCATTCCTTCCCTTCCTGCAGCTACATGTGGCCAAGGAAACGAACTGCGCTCGATTCATCATCTTTTAAATGTTCGAGAAAGCGTACTTTCATAAGTGTTCCTATTCCTGATTTTGAAATCTCAATTATATATATATGTCGTGCCGAATAGGCAGAACTTGCGATCTTGGCTTAAATAGCAACGCTCATCTTGCCATATAGGACAAGTGAAAATTTGTGTATGCAATAATTTCGCCAAAATCATTCTGAACCTAACGAAAAAAATATATTTGATTGTGTTTGTTTAGTATTAAATTATTGTAAACGTATTTAAAATATATTTAGTTGGGTTAGGCTAAAATAAGTTGTTCTTGTTATAATAAGGATAGGTAAGTTTTCTAAGGTTCTTTTGGTGCAAAATTAAATTTTTTTATATAAACATTAATGAACAAAATATATCTTTAAATATATCTTTAAATCAGAAAGGACTTAATTTTAAATGAGTTCTTGCTAACTGACCAGTTTTACATATTCGGCACGACATATTATATATATATATATATATATATATATATATATATATATATATATATATATATGTGTGTGTGTGTGTGTGTGTGTGTGTGTGTGTGTGTGTGTGTGTGTGTGTGTGTGTGTGTGTGTGTGTGATGTCACAATATTCAAAATAGCAACAGTGAAAAAATAGTGAAATTCAGGCGCTTTCGAGCTTTCTCACACTATTCCTTGATAATGTGAGAAATAACGAAAGCCTTTGGAGTTTCACTATTTGTTTCACTTTTGTTATGTTGCATATACAAATATTCGTGCATTAATTCCACTACTATATGTAACAGAACTTCCTGTTGGTCTACTTGTCAGAATCATTAGTCAGGTAACAGTAACTCCAGTACTGCTGGAAGAAAACCTCTGAAGTATCGTAGCTCCTGAACCCGTAGTGGAATGTTTGATGATATCCTCATCACGCTACTGAAGTCTACCAGCTCAGGCTGACACATTTCAGTACCTTATGTATGTAACTCATCCTGTGTGATGGAATATGACAGTGAAATATAGCTAGCTTTTGTTCCCACAATGTAACTATCATATAGAATAGTGTAGCAGCACACTGCTGGTGTTCCCACAATTTAACTATCATAGAGAATAGTGTAGCAGCACACTATTGGTGTTACCACAATGTTACTATCATAGAAAATAGTGTAGCAGCACACTGCTGGTGTTACCACGATGTTGCTATCAAACAGAATAGTGTAGTAGGACACAGTTGGTATTCTCACAATATAATTATCAATATCATAGATTCGTGAGAACACTGTTGCTTTACTCTGCGATTGAAAATTTAAAAAAAAAATGGTTTGTCTTTGCTTATCTGTCGACACTTTTCATGTACCATCACCCCTGAGCTTCACATTTCGATCTGTCTCTGTCGTATATTTGAGGGCACATATCTGCCTGTGCCTACCCATGACCTTTCCAGATATTGAAGATCCTGTGTGACCACAGAATGGAGTGTTTGAGCATCGCAGGATATGGCCACATCGTTTGCTGCAATAATTCCGGCCTCTTGTAACATCTACAGCAGCCAAACAGTTGCGAAGCACCGCACAAAGACGGTGCTGCACAGCAGCAGTGGCTGCATCAAGAGGCCGTTTCACAGCTGCAGTGACTTCGTAAAGACAGCATTTAACAGCACTTGTCGGGGCTAAGGCACCATCATGGCATTTTACGGCAACTTACATGACAAATTAGCAGTGTTAGATGCTTATGATTCTCTCAGGATTCAACAGGCGTCGCCAGTTGCCCTTCTGAGTGTTATGGGACGTCTGTAATATGTTGTGAGGGAATGTGGCGCCTATAATATACGGAATATGGCACCAGTAATATTATAGCTTCATTTTAGACCTCATCCTCCTCCATCGGTAACCAAAGATTACAGAGACACATTCCGGGTCCTGGGACTGGGTCCCAACATTTGTGTTTGTTAAACAAGTTACAGGGGTAATGAGCTGTTTACTAATTTGTTAAGGTAATTGCAAGAGTACTGAGTTTACAGTCGTGAGTAAAGTTAGAAAAATGTTACAATGTAGTTATGGTCTGAGTTGGTTACAATACCTGATGCTTAACAAGACGTGGGTGAATTTAGGTAAATTATTTGTGATACGAATTACCTTTAATGTACCTTCGATAAGTTCCTAGACTTTTTCTGTTCCCGGAGCCAGACCATAGACCAGGCTCGTCTAGCCTATGAAAAGAGGCAAAGACAACATAACATTCCTGAATGTTTGGTAACGTTCCACTGTTTCTAAAATACCTTGACATTTCTTGACCATTTATGAGAGAAATGTTTCTCGATTCTTGAATGTTGTCACAGTCCAGGAGATAATGATGCTCAATATTTCCTCTAGCAATGGTTACATCTGGTCAGAAGTACACCAGCTGGCGGTGCAAATTCCCACAGGTCACACAGGTCACACAGGTCACACACAGGTACCTGTATCCCATCCCAGGCCGGGCAGTGGTGACAACCAGGAATCTGTTGATATTGTGGCTTGTGTCTTAGACACAGGGTATCCCTCGCGTGACTGATTAAGGGATTAATTGGTTTCAGCCACATTCTGTCTCACATCAATAAGATTCAACTTGAAGTTTTTGTCGTATCATGGTTCACAAACTTCAAGTTGGCAGCCGAAAGTTGTCTTCTACTTTATAATATAGATAATATGTAATGTATAATATGGGTAGTGTGACATCTATGATATAAGTAATATAGGACATTTAATATAGGGAATATAGCAGCTATAATATAGGGAATACTGGCCCCTTCTTATTATAGAAAATACAGTTTGTGACGAAGAAAAGTGATAAAAGGAGAATAAATGAACTATGTTATAGTATGAGTAAGCGAAGTAGTATATAAGATATATAATATTTATAATATTTCTAGTCATACATATATACACACGTGTGTAACACACACACACACACACACACACACATACACATACCCATATGTGCAAATGTTTTGTTTTTTAAGAGCCAGACATCCTTCAAGCACTGGAAACGATGTTTATGTGTATATAATTTACTTGAGGATTAAGTAGGATCTTTGTGGGATGTTGATTATCCAAATTATACTTTGTTGACACTTCATGTTTGTAGGTTCAGTGCAACACTGTGGAGGAGTGTTTGATGTTGCTGGTGCAACTCACCCAGCCTTTCTTGTTGCATATTGCACAGATATTTTTTGAGTTCCGTGTGTGTATATGTGTGTGTGCGTGTGTGTGTATGTGTGTGTGTGTGAGAGAGAGAGAGAGAGAGAGAGAGAGAGAGAGAGAGAGAGAGAGAGAGAGTCTCCTTAACCTAACCTTGTAAAACCCTGTGTAAAGAAAAGAGTGAGGGAGGGAAAGGGAGGGAGGAAGGGAGGGAGAGAGCGAGCAAGAGAGAGAGAGAGAGAGAGAGAGAGAGAGAGAGAGAGAGAGAGAGGTGTCTCTAATGTTAGTAACATCTCCGGTCTATTACCTTGTAAACTCTTTACCCTTATTTTCCTCTCTTCCTCCAATAACACTCACCCCTCACTATTCTAACCCCCTTATCATCACGAAATTTCTATCATTTCCAAATCATCTTCTTTCTTATCCAATTCTTCATTTCGTAAATTTTGCGAACTCCTTAAGTTTATGTCTCATTCTTCACCATCTGCCTTCTTTAACACTTCTTAGAATTGTAATTTTAACCTTATAATTAGCTGACCTGGTGTGAGACCCGGGCAGCGGGGGTGATGACCCGGGCAGCGGGGGTGATGACCCGGGCAGCGGGGGCGGTGACCCCCTCCACAATCAACAAGTGTAACAAAATACTATCAACATGTCGGTGTTCCTCTCGTAAATGTCGATACAAAGAGATATAAAGGGATAAACGGAGTACTGCACCTCTCACTCTGTATTTAACCCTGTATGTATCCTTGGATTTAACCCTGTATATATCCCTGTATTTAACCCTGTATGTATCCTTGGATTTAACCCTGTATATATCCCTGTATTTAACCCTGTATGTATCCCTGAATTTAGCCCTGTGTATACCTCCGTATTTAACCCTGTATATATCCTTGTATTTAACCCTGTATGTATCCCTGCATTTAGCCCTGTATTTAATCCTGTATACAACATTTCTAATCTACTCTCCTTCCTTCTCACCCCTTCCCTTACCTCTCTCCCTTCCCTTCCTTTCACCTCCATTCTCCTTCGTCCAACATCTTCGTAGCAATTTCTTCAGTTAGGTTTGAGTAATAGTAACAGAAATGATCCAATCCCCTATCGTACAACACCGTGGGATCAGAAATTAGCTGATAGAATTAGAAACTTTGAGTGTTAGCTAAGAAATTGCAAGGGGGGGGGGAGAGGGAAGGGTTATATAGAGGGGGAAGTGTCACGATAAATAGAAGGGGGGGGGGGGGAGAGGGAAGGGTTATATAGAGGGGGAAGTGTTACGATAAATAGAAGGGGGGGGAGAGGGAAGGGTTATATAGAGGGGGAAGTGTCACGATAAATAGAAGGGGGGGGGAGAGGGAAGGGTTATATAGAGGGGGAAGTGTCACGATAAATAGAAGGGGGGGGAGAGGGAAGGGTTATATAGAGGGGGAAGTGTCACGATAAATAGAAGGGGGGGGAGAGGGAAGGGTTATATAGAGGGGGAAGTGTCACGATAAATAGAAGGGGGGGAACTGTAATGAAAAATTGGACGTGAAATAAGAGAATAGGAGAGGGTGTGATGGAGGGGAATTGAGGAGTGGAGGAAGATGGAGGAGAGGGCATGGCACTGGAGGGATAATGAACAGGCAACTGGTGGAGTGGGGAAGCATGTGGGTGGGGTGATTTGAGTGGAGTAGGTGGGGTGCGTGTAGTGGGTGGGGTGGATGGGGTGATTTGAGTGGGTTGTGTATGTGGGGTGGGTGTAGTGGGTGGGGTGGATGGGGTGATTTGAGTGGGTTGTGTATGTGTGGTGGGTAGAATGGGTAGGATGGGTGGGGTGGGCGGGGTTGGTGGAGTGGGTGGGGTGAGTGAGGGTGGGCGGAGTTGGTGGGGTGGGTGGAGTGGGTGGGGTGGGTGGAGTGGGTGGAGTGGGTGCGGTGGGTGGGGTGGGTGGAGTAAGTGAATTGGGTGGGGTGGGTGGGGTGGGTGGGGTGGGTGGAGTGGGTGGAGTGGATGGGGTGGATGGGGTGGGTGGAGTGGGTGAATTGGGTGGGGTGGGTGGAGTGGGTGAAGTGGGTGGGGTGGGTGGAGTGGGTGGTGTGGGTGGAGTGGTTGGAGTGGGTGGGGTGGTTGGAGTGGGTGGAGTGGGTGGGGTGGGTGGAGTGGGTGAGGTGGGTGGGGTGGGTGGAGTGGGTGGGGTGGGTGGAGTGGGTGGAGTGGGTGAGGTACCAAGATCATTGTATTGACTCACACATACATGGATATACATTTTAATACACATGCTGTAATATAAACTATCATATACATTTCTATATATACTCATAAAATATTATAAACAATATTATATAAGCTATCATATACATTACTATATATTCTAATATATAAACCATTGTATAACTATTATATACACTATTATATAAACTGCCATATACATTATTACATAAACTATCACATAAACTGCTGTATAAAGTTATATACACTATAATATAAACAATCATATACATTATATAAACTATCATATACACTATTATACAAACTCTCATATACATTATTATATAAATTGTTATGTACATTTTCCTATTCTTTACGTGGAAGGAAAAACGGGAAAAGATAGAAAGAATTTCGATGTGTGTGTGTGTGTGTGTGTGTGTGTGTGTGTGTGTGTGTGTGTGTGTGTGTGAGTGTGAGTGTGTGTGTGTGTGTGTGTGTGTGTGTGTGTGTGTGTGTGTGTGTGTGTGTGTGTGTGTGTGTGTGTGTGTGTGTGTGTGTGTGTGTGTGTGTGTGTGTGTGAGTGTGAGTGTGTGTGTGTGTGTGTGTGTGTGTGTGTGTGTGTGTGAGTGTGTGTGTGTGTGTGTGTGTGTGTGTGTGTGTGTGAGTGTGAGTGTGTGTGTGTGTGTGTGTGTGTGTGTGTGTGTGTGTGTGAGTGTGAGTGTGTGTGTGTGTGTGTGTGTGTGTGTGTGTGTGTGTGTGTGTGTGTGTGTGAGTGTGAGTGTGTGTGTGTGTGTGTGTGTGTGTGTGTGTGTGTGTGTGTGTGTGTGAGTGTGTGTGTGTGTGTGTGTGTGTGTGTGTGTGTGTGTGTGTGTGAGTGTGAGTGTGTGTGTGTGTGTGTGTGTGTGTGTGTGTGTGTGTGTGTGTGTGTGTGTGTGTCCCTGACAGGAAGTACATTAGAGGCACCTTAGAGATCAAGACGCACCAGCTCGCCTCACAACTCTCGCCCTTAATTACTGCCCACAAATTTGCGACCTGATAATAACGTCTTTCAACGTATCCTCACTACACTACGTCACTTTTTAACGTAAATTTCTTTACGTCTCCAGTTTTTTCCAAATTTTTATTTTCCTTATTTTAAGTTACTGTAATTTAGGTTGGTTTAAATAATATAAACTTATAAAAACTATAATTAACCGAGTCCGATCTATGTAATAAATCTGGCAACAAGGCAAGAATATATACATTGTGAGATTTATATCACTCAGTGTGTATACACTGAAAGCAGATATTAATTCTTGGGTTGAGAATTTAAGTATTTTTGAGTGGTGGTGAGTAGGTGATATACAGTCTTCCTGACGCCTCGTAGTAGATAGTATTTAAACCCATTAACCAACCAGCAAGCATTAATAACTCTCGTGTAATCGGTAGGCTCCATTAAACAACCAATCAGCCATCGAGGATGTTGACAAACAACAGACAACGTTCATATTTGTACGCTTATAAATCGCTGTGTCTTATTTACCTTCTTAAGCCATTGTCTGGAAAGATCAGTACCGGTACCTCTCTCTCTCTCTCTCTCTCTCTCTCTCTCTCTCTCTCTCTCTCTCTCTCTCTCTCTCTCTCGTTCTTTAGGCAGACACCAACAACCTCCTTGATCAGAGTGCAAGAACTCTTAATGCCGTTCACAGGTATGTCCCAGGTTCCTGCAGGATATCGGTAACTTTTGTTCACTAAAGTTCAGAACAGTACACAATACTGCTCTCATAAACCACGTTCAAATTCCCTTCAAATATCATTATCTTAGCTGAAGGGAAAACGGTTTTCTAAATCTGGCCTAAAGATGCCCTAAATTTGAACCTAAATCTTCCTTGAAAAAATACTTAAATCCCAAAGGACTCTTAATCCAGTTCCTTGGATAACGATCACTTCCTTATCGTAAGTGGGGATCCAACAAGAGTTGGTTGTGACTCTGGAGAGGCTGGCGTCGTGCAGGTGAGGAGGAGGAGGAAGAGTAAGAGGAAGAGAAGAAGGATGAGGAGGAGGAGAAAGAGGAAGAAGAGGAAGAAGAGGAGGAGGAGGAGGAGGAGAAGGATGAGGCGTTCATGGGAAAGATAGACAGCAGAGGATTTGGGTGTCCACACCGAGGCTGTCTACTGAGAAGAGCCATCTACTTGTTCCCACATTAAGGACTATGGTGTATTATGTAGTTGAATTAAGGAAGAGGAAGAGGAGGAGGAGGAGGAAGAAGAGGGGGAGGAAAAAGAGAAGGAGGAGGAGCTTTGTACCTCAGAAGGTGTGAATGACACTAGTCTTCTCAAGATAAAACATTTAAAACTCACACATGAAGCTGCCTGGGAGCAAGAGAGTGCCAGAAAAGGGTGCCCCTGGATGGTCGATCCTCCTGCCTGCAGTGCCACCATACTGAACCTTACAGACTGCCTGGCACATAGTGCCACTCTCCACCAGGGCAACAGGACGACGTTTTATCGTCTTCTGATATTAAATCCTCTTGTTCTGGTAGTGACCATTAATGTCGAGGCCATTTCTCTTCTTCAGCAACCGCGACGTTTCTTACGATACTCCAACCCGCCGATACGTTTTTCTTTTTCAGTTATTGCTGCTTTAAAACGTTTGTAAAGAAAACGTGACGAGATGTTGTCTTGGGCAGAGGGAAGGAGATGTCGAGATGGAGGGGAGAAATGCCAGAGTAGGGGAGGAAGAAGGGGAGAAGTGAGGGGGAAAATGAAGGGGAGGAATGAGGTTGGGGAGGAAAGTTGGAGATTTTTTTAGTACCTTATACCTGGGTACCTTATACCTGGATACCTGAGTTTTCTTACATAGGATGTGACATTTCAGCAAGCACTGCAAAAGGAAGAGTTGTAGGGGTAGAAGGAAGGAATACAGAGATGGAAGGAAGAGATGCAGGAGTGGAAGGAAGAGATGTGGTTTGGATAAAGATATAAGTAAGCGGATATGGCGAATATATATATACATATATATATATATATATATATATATATATATATATATATATATATATATATATATATATATATATATATAAACACTTCCATTCCCAATATACACAACAGAGAGAGAGACACAGAGAGAGACAGAGAGAGAGAGAGACAGACAGAGACAGAGAGACAGACAGATATAGACAGAGAACCAAGAACAGAAACAAAAACAAAAAAATCGTGAAGAATACGAGAACCAGAAACGCCAAGAATCACAACAAATTCCTGCGAGAAAGAAGTGGAAGAGAGAAAAAAAAAAAAGAATCCGATATGGCAAAACAAGGGAAGGCGAATACATTGCAGACAGAGGAGAGAGGAAGCAAGTAGAGGTATACGTGAGTGGAATAAACCAATGCACTCGCCGCTCCAGGAATGGGAATAGGAATGGGAATGGTGGTTTAGCTCACCTGTGCTCGTGTGTATGAGCACTGACTGGACACACGGCTAGTATTAAATATTGATGGAATATCCACCAGGGAAGCGGCACTATTCCCCCAAGTGTAATATTTTAAGTCTTTACAACAAGCTTGGGAATATCGTGTTTTTTTGTGTGTTTTATTTTGTGTGTGTGTTTTTTTTTGGGGGGGGAGGGGGGTAAGAGAGCCAGAAGATGATTTGCTGCTAGGGGAGTATTGTGTATGTGTGTGTGTCTGTACGTACTCACCTATTTGTTGTTGAAGGGGTCGATTCCCAGCTCCTAACCCAGCGTTTTCTCTGGTCACTACTAGGTCCACTTTCTCTCTGCTCCAAGAGCGTGTTTGTGTGTGTGTGTGTGTGTGTGTGTGTGTGTGTGTGTGTGTGTGTGTGTGTGTGTGTGTGTGTGTGTGTGTGTGTGTGTGTGTGTGTGTTTGTGTATGTGTGTGTGTGTGTGTGTGTGTGTGTGTGTGTACTCAACGAATATCTTATGCCGGGGTCGAGACCCAGCTCTTGGCCCCACCTTCTACATTATTTTGACATCAGTGATTTATGACGTCTTGGTCCATGTTTCGTACTTCCCGCAGCTGCTGGTCCAGTCTCCCCTTTAATAACCTCAAGCGTTGTTGCCTTAATATTTGTTGTATCTCCTGAGGTTTTCAGGTCTCAGACCTAAGTCTTATAAGACCCGGGTCTGAACACTCAGGAGGAGAAAGACCCCATATCTGGAAGCAGGTATTAACCCTGAGTCTAATAATACTGATGTATTACTGCCTAGACATGTAAAATGGCACTGTTGCAGGATCTCACCCATCCTGTAGTAATGTTGCAGGATATTACCCATCCTGTAGTAATGCTGCAGGATCTCACCCTTCCTGTAGTAATGTTTCAGGATATTACCCATCCTGTAGTAATGTTGCAGGATATCACACATCCTGTAGTAATGCTGGAGGATCTCACCAATCCTGTAGTAATATTTCAGGATATTACCAATCCTGTAGTAATGTTTCAGGATCTCACCCATCCTGTAGTAATGTTCCAGGATATCACCCAGCCTGTTGCAGGACATCACCCATCCTGTAGTAATGTTACAGGATATCACCCATCCTGTAGTAAAGTTACAGGATATCACCCATTCTGTTGCAGGACATCACCCATCTTGTAATAATGTTGCAGGATATCACCCATCCTGAAGGTCAGATTGCAGGATCTCACCCATCCTGTAGTAATGTTGCAGGATCTTACACATCCTGTAGTCATATTGCAGGGCCTCTCCGATCCTGTGTTCAAGGTATTATAATAATTGATATCGTGACCTTCAAAGGTTAAAAGCATTTAAGAAAGGTCCTTGAGTCAGGTGTCTGAAGAAGGTCTTCTGGGAAGGAACTTGCAGTGTGGATGAGGGTCTGGGAAAGTCTCGAAATAGTCTAATAGAGAGTAAAAGCGAAAGTAAGAAAACTCTTGAAAAATGGGCTGAAAAAACAGAGTAAATGACCTGTCAGATTCTGACAGATATCCTGGTAGAATTTTTTTTAATAAGGAAAAAAAAAGGGGGGGGGGTCAAGAGAAAAGGTTAAATCTAGAAACCTGAGGGAAATATCCTTCTCCAAAATTCTGAAAATGTCTCTAAAATCTGAAAGTCTCTAAAATCTGAAAGTCTATCAAATATGAAAAAGGTCTCTAAAATCTGAAAAAGGTCTCTAAAATCTGAAAAAGGTCTCTAAAATCTGAAAAAGTCTCTGAATCTGAATAACATACTAAACCTGAAATGGTGTCTAAATCTGATGTCATTAAATCTGAAATGGTGTCTAAATCTGAAAGTCTCTAAAATCTTAAAAAAAAAAGTTTCTAAAATCTGAAAAAAAGTCTCAAAAATCCGAGTCTCTAAAATTGAAAAAAAAAAAAAAAAAAAAAAAAAAAAAAAAAAAAAAAAAAAAAAGTCTAAATCTGAAAAGTTTTTAAAAATATGTAGAATACCAAAATCTGAAAACGTTTGAAAATAAAAACTATTATTTCTAATGTTTTGAAAAAAAAAATTAAAAAATATATACCGGAGGGGAGGGAGGTGAAAAACATGGACAAAAACGACATTTCGCCCAATAACCCTCAACAAAGCCCGAAACATTACTTGCAAATCAACATTTCCTCTGGATAAAAATACGAAAGAATGCGTTTAAAAAACCTGGGATTACATTTCGAAGGGAAAAACATAAGACGGTCCTGGGAAAAGTGTGGGAGAAAAAGATGCGAGTCAGAGGAGAGGGAAAGAGTAGGGGGAGGAGAGTGTTGGGGAGGCTGATTAGATGGCCCAGGAAGCCAGCGGAGGCTCTCACGCTACCGAATTGGAATGGATGCTAAATAGAGAAAGAAAATGAAGGTGTGGTAATGGGAAGAGACTGTGATGTAGGTCGGGAGGAGGAGGAGGAGACGGGAAGATAAGAATGAGAGACAGAGAGAGTGTGTAACACTGTTTTCTGTGTGGTGTTCCAGAGTAGTTTTGTACTCTAGTGTTCTACTCTGGTGTTGTTTTGGTGACTTGTTTGGAGACTGTTTTTCGTGGGTAACTCTTCGAGGGCATATATATATATATATATATATATATATATATATATATATATATATATATATATATATATATATATATATATATATATATATATATATATGCAATAAGACCGCAGTAAACAGGTGATATCACAATATGCAAAACAACCACTGTGAAAAATAGCGATATTCCAAGTGCTTTCGTGACTTGTCACATTATCAAGGAACTTGATAATGTGAGAAGTCACGAAAGCACTTGGAATATCGCTGTTTTTCACAGTGGTTGTTTTGCATATTGTGATATCACCTGTTTACTGCGGTCTTATTGCATATATATATATATATATATATATATATATATATATATATATATATATATATATATATATATATATATATATATATATATATATATATGTATATATATATATATATATATATATATATATATATATATATATATATATATATATATATATATATATATATATAGTGAGTGTGTGTATATGTGTTTGTGTGTGTGTACGTGTGTAATATCTTTGAGGCCATGATATGCGGTCTAAATATTTTACCAAAACTTGTTTCTCCAATAAACATTTACATAAATGGGAATTTATATGAATAGAATGGGATTTTGAAGCCTATTCTGTGCAATGTTTCTGGTCTTAGGCCTATAAACTTCATGAACAGGCTTAAACCCACAATTTACACAGTCTCTGACTACACACCATGTCAGAAGTAACTCTCGGTGTATATACACTGACAGATAAATATATATTTCTATGTGTATATACACTGAGATATATATACATCACAGAGATAAATTCCTCCGTGCGTGTATATACACTAAGGTAAATAACAGGATTGTATTTATAAGCAGTGAATGTATGACAGTGAATGTATAAGCAAAGTCAGTATCAGTAGAGTCAGTAACAGCAGAGTCAGTATCAGTAGAGTCAGTAACAGCAGAGTCAATATTAGCAGAGTCAGTATCGGCAGAGTCGGTATCGGCAGAGTCAGTATCGGCAGAGTCAGTATCACCAGAGTCAGTGTCACCAGTGTCAGTATCAACAGTGTCAGCATCAGCAGTGTCAGTGTTAGCAGCATCAGTGTCAGCAGCATCAGTGTCAGCAGCATCAGTGTCAGCAGCATCAGTGTCAGCAGCATCAGTGTCAGCAGCATCAGTGTCAGCAGCATCAGTGTCAGCAGCATCAGTGTTAGCAGTATCAGTGTCAGCAGCATCAGTGTCAGCAGCATCAGTGTCAGCAGCATCAGTGTCAGCAGCAGCAGTGTCAGCAGCATCAGTGTCAGCAGCATCAGTGTCAGCAGCATCAGTGTCAGCAGCATCAGTGTCAGCAACATCAGTGTCAGCAGCATCAGTGTCAGCAGCATCAGTGTCAGCAGCATCAGTGTCAGCAGCAGCAGTGTCAGCAGCATCAGTGTCAGCAGCATCAGTGTCAGCAGCATCAGTGTCAGCAGCATCAGTGTCAGCAGCATCAGTGTCAGCAGCATCAGTGTCAGCAGCATCAGTGTCAGCAGCATCAGTGTCAGCAGCAGCAGTGTCAGCAGCATCAGTGTCAGCAGCATCAGTGTCAGCAGCATCAGTGTTAGCAGCATCAGTGTCAGCAGCATCAGTGTCAGCAGCATCAGTGTCAGCAGCATCAGTGTCAGCAGCATCAGTGTCAGCAGCATCAGTGTCAGCAGCATCAGTGTCAGCAGCAGCAGTATACAAGGGTAGTACTTACTGACAGTCACCTGGTGGTCACTTTCTTCAAGTAGTGACATTTGTCACATAGGAAGGTAAAAAAGATCTCTATGCTCACGATGCATTAGGCTCATTCTCTCTCAGTTTGTCGCTCATGAAATGAGAAACTGTATGCATGGGACTCTCGTGTCTATGCTCGCAGAGCAGAAGGTTCACTCTCGCTCCAGCTTTCCCGTTCTGAGGATGAGAAATGCATGTAGGGAACTTTAGTATCTAGGCCCAGACTTCAGAAGGTTCACACTAGCTCACTTCTCTCTCTCGAGGGATGGAAAGGATAGGCAAGGAAGTTTCTCATCTATCCCCACGCTACATAAGACACATTTTCGCTCAACTTTTCGCACGTGAGGAAACTGCTCAGGCAGTTTGGACCAAACGTGATCCTCACGAAGGTAAATTTTTTATTCTGCTTTAAAGAGTTTGTGTTTAACTGCAAATAGAACCTGGTTAAAGAGCGTCAAGAGCCAGGCTCTTTGAAGGCTCTTATGAACCTCTGCAAATCTGCTGAACCTTCATTATTTACTTCTGATATTTAAGTTTGAGTTGGACCTGCCTAGTATGGGCCAGTAGACGTGCAGCAGTGTTCCTCCTTTCTTATGTATATATGTCCTTAGGCCTATATTTTGGCCCGATCCCAGACCAGACTGCATCCTGGAGGTGGGATAAGAGGCCAGACAACCTCTTCATACACCAACAGTGTGGTTGATCAGATTTATTTTCAGCAAAATTGGCTACATCAGCACTATGCTGCTAACCTATTTAGTGTGATAGTTATATTATGGAAACACCCAGCTCAGGCTGGGAGACTGAAGTCTCCCAGCCTGAGCTGGGAGACTTCAGTAGGGGGCTGAGGACACCATCAATGAAGAAGAAGAAGAAGAAGAAGAAGAAGAAGAAGAAGAAGAAGAAGAACACCAACAACAACAACAACAACATCACCACTAACAACAACAACAACAGTTGACAGTTGTATACATGCAGAACGTCCATAGTTATGCAGGGCATTTCGGGCAAGGGTTTATCAGCTACAGTATACCTGGAGTATACCTGGAGGGTGTTTCGGGGGTCAACGCCCCCTCGGCCCTTTCCATGACTAGGCCTCGCGGTGGATCGGGGCCTAGTGTAGCCAGCTACTGCTGGATACACGCAAACCGACAAGCGGACTACAGCCCGACTGGTCGAGAACTGACTTTTGGTGCCTCTCCAGTTCCGTCTTGATGAAGGCCAGGGGTCTATTGGTGATCTCCTTTGTGTATGCCGGGAGGCAGTTGAACAGTCTTGGGCCCCTGACACTTACTGTGCTGTAGCTACAAAGGTGTTCTTTTAGCAGAGTTGGAATTACTATCACTTGAGAACTACCATCTCTCTGCTCCTCAGGGTAAGGGATGATTTAGGAAGGCTGTCATTATATCTGAGATGCCCTAAAACGCTGGGCAAACCTAAGGCTATCCATCTACACACATGCAAATACCCTGACTTACCCAAACAAGCGTTCCCCGGAGCCTTAAACAATGCAACTGAAATTGGAGTTGCAGCTGCAACTCTGGTGTTGCAATTAAAGCGAGCTTGCATGGAGAGAACCACTACTGGATTTGCCCACCTGGATTAATGGGATTTTAGTCTCAAGGTCCTATTTTTTTCCTTTTCCCCCCCTTGCTTGTGGAAGGAAGAATTTTGCGGACCTGGAACAGAACAACTGTCACGTTTGGTGAGGTACGCGAGTGAAAGATGCGGAGATACAAACTCATACGCAGTTTCGTGAGTAGGTATGATCCGAAAGTCAGGAATCGGCAGGACCAGGAGCTGTGAATCAACCCTTATACCTACAATTAAGAGAGAACAAGTAGGTGAGTGTAAGCCACTGTGTAAGCCACTGTGTAAGTCACTGTGTACCAGCGACACTTCACCTTTGTTCCACCATTGCACACTTGTGCTCCGACGTTTTACACATCCAACAGAAAATTTACCAGAAGCGAAAAAGTCACTTGTGTACTTCGCAGTGTGAGGATCTTTATAGTTAAGGCTGGAACCATTTGTCCAGAGAGAGGATCGCTAGGAGGGAGCGAGTGGGTGAGGCGCTGTCAACAATTTTTGCTGAGAATGAGAAAGAGTTTTGTAGTGAGATTAATAAGTTGAGAAAGACTAAGGTGCAAATGGATTTGAGAGTTTAAAACAAAAGAGGTAATTAGATGCTATGTAATTACTGGAAGAAGGTTTTTTAGATGTTAAGGAGCAAACTCAGAGTTTGATAAAGTGTTCTAACTGGCTTACCCATGATTGGTACACAGACTTACTTAACTATGACTGGTACACAGGCTTTACCATGACTGGTACACAGACTACCTTAAACATGACTGGTACCCAGACTTACTTTACCATGACTGGTACACAGACTTACTTTACCATGACTGGCACACAGACTACCTTAACCATGACTGGTACACAGACTTACTTTACCATGACTGGTACACAGACTACCTTAACCATGACTGGTACACAGACTTACTTTACCATGACTGGTACACAGACTTACTTTACCATGACTGGCACACAGACTACCTTAACCATGACTGGTACACAGACTTACTTTACCATGACTGGTACACAGACTTACTTTACCATGACTGGCACACAGACTACCTTAACCATGACTGGTACACAGACTTACTTCACCATGACTGGTACACAGACTTACTTTACCATGACTGGTACACAGACTTACTTCACCATGACTGGTACACAGACTTACTTTACCATGACTGGTACACAGACTTACTTTACCATGACTGGTACACAGACTTACTTTACCATGACTGGTACACAGACTTACTTCACCATGACTGGTACACAGACTTACTTTACCATGACTGGTACACAGACTTACTTTACCATGACTGGTACACAGACTTACTTTACCATGACTGGCACACAGACTACCTTAACCATGACTGGTACACAGACTTACTTTACCATGACTGGTACACAGACTTACTTCACCATGACTGGTACACAGACTTACTTTACCATGACTGGTACACAGACTTACTTTACCATGACTGGCACACAGACTACCTTAACCATGACTGGTACACAGACTTACTTCACCATGACTGGTACACAGACTTACTTCACCATGACTGGTTATGTTAAAAATGGTTTACAATACTGACAAGTTGATGATTAAGACACATGTACATCAATTGGGTATCTTTATTAATGAAACGTTTCGCCTGCACAGTAGTTTTCTTCAGTCAAATACAGAGGCAGCAGGTGCAATAGTGAAGTGAAGATGATATAATCAGTCCATCAACCTTGGAGAAATATTGTTTGAGGTGGTCAGTCCCTCAGCCTGGAAAAGAGTTCATCTCCATGGTCTGAAATAATATCAATCTTGTTTGACTTTCACTCTTTTGACAAGTGGATTCACTGTTAACTCTAAAGATGGGTAAATTATATTGCCAAGTAAGCAATTATCAGTTTCGCTTTCCGCCCACGACAGTGTATAACTGTCTCTAGGAAAGTTCAGCAGGGTGCGAGAGTCTTAGGTGGAGAATGTGTGTGATGAGAGGGAAAAAAATGTGTAATGTCCTTGGATTTAAGATGATGAATGTTGGCAGGTCGCTGGTGAAGGACTGAGTAAGGGATACCAGGTGGCTGCTAGTGAAGGGATGAGTTAGGGATACCAGGTGGCTGCTAGTGAAGGGATGAGTTAGGGATACCAGGTGGCTGCTAGTGAAGGGATGAGTTAGGGATACCAGGTGGCTGCTATGGAAGGGATGAGTTAGGGATACCAGGTTTACCCACTGTTTTATCAACATATTTCACGATCCCTTTGTTTATATATATGTCGTGCCAAATATGTAAAACTTGCGAGTTTGGCTTAAATAGCAACGCTCTTCTTGCCGAATAAAGCAAGCTAAAATTTTTGTATGTAATAATTTCGCAAAAATTATTCTGAACGTAACGAAAAAATATATTTCATTGTGTTTGTTAATTATTAAATTTTTGTAAGCTTATTTAAAATATATTTAGTTAGATTAGGCTAAATTAAATTGCACTTGTTATAATAAGGTTAGGTAAGTTTTCTAAGGTTCTTTTGGTACAAAATTATTAATTTTTTAATTAACATAAATGAAAAATATATCTTTAAACGTTTAAGAGAAAATTTTAGAAAGGACTTTATTTTAAATGAGTTCTTGCTAATTGACCAGTTTTACCTATTCGGCACGACACACACACACACACACACACACACACATATATATATACATATATATATATATATATATATATATATATATATATATATATATATGTGTGTGTGTGTGTGTGTGTGTGTGTGTGTGTGTGTGTGTGTGTGTGTGTGTGTGTGTGTGTGTGTGTGTGTGTGTGTGTGTGTGTGCGTGTGTGTGTGTGCAGTTGACTGTACAGTTTCACGACCTGTGTATACAATAGAATACCGTTTATGTAAGTATACATATATACATAACCTGGTACGAGGGATATACAAAAAATATCCATGGAATAAATGTTTGATATTTAAAGTTTCTCAGCGATATATTCCTGGTAAAATATGGTAACATAAATCCCAACAGGTTTGGCATACTCAACTATTTTCGTGGGGGAGAAAATGTCGCTGGTATGATGATGGTATATTGTTGAGGGGAGATGGGAGGGTGAGGGGAGCAGTGGAGAGGGGAGGAAAGATGAGAGGATGTGCGGGGAGGTGCAGGGGAGGTGCAGTGGGAGGTGCATGGGGAGGTGCACGGGAGGAGAGGGGAAAGGAAAGGGTGCATGGAGACAGAGGCACAGCATCAACAGCAGCAGCAGCAACAACATCTGTTGATGGAGGCAGGGCTGGAGGGAGGGAAGGATGAAGGAGGCATAGGAGGTGAAGAGGAAGATTCATCCAGCCTAGTGAGAAAGATTTATGAATGATTTGGAGATCCTTTGAGATCTCTCACTGAAGTAAGACTCTCCCATCTCATTCCTTACTTCCCTCACAAACTTCTCTCATTTTTTCCTTTTCATTTCTTGCTCAAAATGAGGAATGTGTGTGTCTGTTGGTGCGTCTGTAGGCAAGTCGGTAAGTAGATAGGTAGGAAGAGAGGTATGTAGGTAGGAAGGTGGGGTAGGTAGATAAGTAGGAAGGGAGGTAGGTAGGTAGGTAGGAAGGTGGGTAGGTAGATAGGTAGGGAGGTAGGTAGGTAGAGAGGTAGGAAGGAAGGTAAGCAGGTAGATAGGTAGGAAGGAAGGTAGGTAGGTAGATAGGCAGGAAGGTAGGTAGGTAGATAGGTAGGAAGGTAGGTAGGTAGATAGGTAGGAAGGTAGGTAGGTAGATAGGCAGGAAGGTAGGTAGATAGGCAGGAAGGTAGGTAGGTAGATAGGTAGGAAGGAAGGTAAGTAGAACTATGGTATCCTCTTAGAATATATATATATATATATATATATATATATATATATATATGTGTGTGTGTGTGTGTGTGTGTGTGTGTGTGTGTGTGTGTGTGTGTGTGTGTGTGTGTGTGTGTGTGTGTGTGTGTATATAACCCTTTAAACTATATAAAGATTTGCTTAACAATTATCGCAGTTGAAATAACTGAAAAAGTCGTCAGTAGAGAACAGATTGCACACTTGAAGACTGCAAACAAATCGGTAAACAATTGTATTTGCTGTCTGCAAATTCATGTACACTATGTATTACATTATTACTACCGAGTTAAGGGGAAACTGCTCAAGAAAAAGGTAAGTGGGGGGAAATGTACGGAACTGGACTTTAAGAAATTTTTTTATAAGTTTACCAACGAAAGTTACATTTGGTAATTGTAAAATACAGGAAGAATAAAAAGGAAATTATAATAGTGGACGAGACACTCTTCTTTGAGTGAGAAATACGAAGAGTTATAAGAGGGGAAAAAAAGTCTTCTTGGGGAAACGTTACAAGTGGGGTGCCACAAGGACCTGTACTTGCCTCAGTGTTTTTAACTTTTATGCACAACTTACCAGAAAGATTTAAAAAAAAACTATGTATGGGTATGCATGCGGATGAGGCAAAAGTCTGAGGTAAATGAATAGTAAAAATAAGGGATTAAAGGAACAATGCCGTAACCGCAACACCTGAGACCTCGGCCAGGTCTTGACGGGGGCGTTGACCCCCGACACTTTCTCCAGGTAATCTCGGTCTGACTTGGGCCATTAGCTAGTGACTAGTTGATAAATGGTCTTGAGATTTAGGTCTCACTTCCCATTGATTTAAACCGCACCCGTTCCATGTTTATTTCACCAGTTAATGGTCCTAGTATGACCGAAACGTTGCCATCAGTTTCAGTATCCTACGTGAGAGTTATTTGTATAAACAGTGAAAATAAATACATCCCTACAAGACGACTTAGAATCAACGAGTAAATGGAATAACAGATGGATAACGGAGTTAATGTGGATAAATACTGAGTAAAAGATGTAAGAGACAGAATAACCAGGGTACACACACACACACACACACACACACACACACACACACACACACACACACACACACACACACACACACACGACCAAGAAACGACCAAGAAACGACCAGCGAAGAGGCGGGGCCAGGAGCTGTGAATCGACCTCTGTAACCACAAATAGGTGATCCATTGCTTTTTGTTAGTGGTACCATTGTGCTTGTTTGGTGTACCATTGTGTTTGTTTGGTGTACCATTGTGTTTGACGTACCGAGAGAGAGATAGATAGATACAGAGATAGATAGATATATAGACAGATAGATAGATAGATAGATAGATAGATAGATAGATAGAGAGAGAGAGAGAGAGAGAGAGAGAGAGAGAGAGAGAGAGAGAGAGAGTGAGAAACCCCCCAAATCGCTGCTGGCAAAATGCTAATATATCCAGACTTATAGCTCGGCTCCATTTTTTTATATATATATAAATTATATATTGGACACCGTGGAGGGAATTTCATTTAGCCTGACTTATCTGACTTTTCCTACACTCACTGTGTACGCAATAATCCGCTCAAAATCCCCATCTCCGAGATTTACTAACACGAACGGTGTCTCAGATATGATTTTCGTGTACAATTCTTCGTGAAATATGAAACAAAATTCGCCCTGGCGTTGTATATAATTCCTTTTAACTGGAAACCGATGAGAAATGGCAAACCCAAGTTATAAGTAAAGTTTGTGTATATATAATGGGTATTTTGCTCTCCTTTTGCAAATATATGATGGAACTTGGCCAACTGCAAACTCAGAGATGCTCTGGTAATTATTTCAAGAATTTTCCGAAATGTTCTTCCGGCTGAATTGAATTCCGAAAAAAAATTTAAATTGCAAATTTTAAAATTATATTTTTGTGTGTGTGTGTTTACCGATTTAATAACCCACATTATTCCTGCTTTTTGTTTATATATATATATATATATATATATATATATATATATATATATATATATATATATATATATATATATATATATATATATATATATATATATATATATATATATATATATATATATATATATATATATATATATATATATATATATATATATATATGTATGTATATATATATATATATATATATATATATATATATATATATATATATATATATATATATATATATATTTTTTTATTATCACACCGGCCGATTCCCACCAAGGCAGGGTGGCCCGAAAAAGAAAAACTTTCACCATCATTCACTCCATCACTGTCTTGCCAGAAGGGTGCTTTACACTACAGTTTTTAAACTGCAACATTAACACCCCTCCTTCAGAGTGCAGGCACTGTACTTCCCATCTCCAGGACTCAAGTCCGGCCTGCCGGTTTCCCTGAATCCCTTCATAAATGTTACTTTGCTCACACTCCAACAGCACGTCAAGTATTAAAAACCATTTGTCTCCATTCACTCCTATCAAACACGCTCACGCATGCCTGCTGGAAGTCCAAGCCCCTCGCACACAAAACCTCCTTTACCCCCTCCCTCCAACCCTTCCTAGGCCGACCCCTACCCCGCCTTCCTTCCACTACAGACTGATACACTCTTGAAGTCATTCTGTTTCGCTCCATTCTCTCTACATGTCCGAACCACCTCAACAACCCTTCCTCAGCCCTCTGGACAACAGTTTTGGTACTCCCGCACCTCCTCCTAACTTCCAAACTACGAATTCTCTGCATTATATTCACACCACACATTGCCCTCAGACATGACATCTCCACTGCCTCCAGCCTTCTCCTCGCTGCAACATTCATCACCCACGCTTCACACCCATATAAGAGCGTTGGTAAAACTATACTCTCATACATTCCCCTCTTTGCCTCCAAGGACAAAGTTCTTTGTCTCCACAGACTCCTAAGTGCACCACTCACTCTTTTTCCCTCATCAATTCTATGATTCACCTCATCTTTCATAGACCCATCCGCTGACACGTCCACTCCCAAATATCTGAATACGTTCACCTCCTCCATACTCTCTCCCTCCAATCTGATATCCATAACCTTACTCTTTCCTGTATTCACCTTTAATTTTCTTCTTTTGCACACCCTACCAAATTCATCCACCAATCTCTGCAACTTCTCTTCAGAATCTCCCAAGAGCACAGTGTCATCGGCAAAGAGCAGCTGTGACAACTCCCACTTTGTGTGTGATTCTTTATCTTTTAACTCCACGCCTCTTGCCAAGACCCTCGCATTTACTTCTCTTACAACCCCATCTATAAATATATTAAACAACCACGGTGACATCACACATCCTTGTCTAAGGCCTACTTTTACTGGGAAAAAATTTCCCTCTTTCCTACATACTCTAACTTGAGCCTCACTATCCTCGTAAAAACTCTTCACTGCTTTCAGTAACCTACCTCCTACACCATACACTTGCAACATCTGCCACATTGCCCCCCTATCCACCCTGTCATACGCCTTTTCCAAATCCATAAATGCCACAAAGACCTCTTTAGCCTTATCTAAATACTGTTCACTTATATGTTTCACTGTAAACACCTGGTCCACACACCCCCTACCTTTCCTAAAGCCTCCTTGTTCATCTGCTATCCTATTCTCCGTCTTACTCTTAATTCTTTCAATTATAACTCTACCATACACTTTACCAGGTACACTCAACAGACTTATCCCCCTATAATTTTTGCACTCTCTTTTATCCCCTTTGCCTTTATACAAAGGAACTATGCATGCTCTCTGCCAATCCCTAGGTACCTTACCCTCTTCCATACATTTATTAAATAATTGCACCAACCACTCCATATATATATATATATATACATATATATATATATATATATATATATATATATATATATATATATATATATATATATATATATATATATATATATATTCGTCTTCCTCTGTCTACTTTTCTTTCATTATCGCTTTTCATCTTCATTATTCGTGTTTTCTCTCTCTCCCTTACACTCATTTCTATCTCTTCCTTCATGGTAAAGAAAATACCCTTGGAGGGCTCGTGATTCAAGGAATTGGAGCTACAAGCTTCATTATTACTTCTTACTTTTCATTATTCAGGTGCTGTATGATCTTGCTGGTTTAGCGCTTCACAGGTTCATTATTATCCCCTCTTTTCCTTCTGTCTTCCCTTCAGTATCTCTTTCCCCTCATGACACACCTTTCTTCCCGCTTCTTCTCTTTCTTATTCTTGGCTCTCCCCTCTTTCTTATCGCCCTCTGTTTTTCCCACTCTTCACTAACTCGCTCATTATCAATCATCTCTCTCTCTCTCTCTCTTTCTCTCTCTCTCTCTTTCTCTCTCTTTTTCTCTCTCTCCCTCACTCTCTCTCTCTCCTTGCTGTTTCTTCTCCAGTTTTTTTTTTTTTTTTTGTAATTTCGGTTTCCCCTCGTCATCCCTCTCCTTTCTTCCTTGGTTCACC
Source organism: Cherax quadricarinatus (assembly GCF_038502225.1). Taxonomy (NCBI): domain Eukaryota; kingdom Metazoa; phylum Arthropoda; class Malacostraca; order Decapoda; family Parastacidae; genus Cherax; species Cherax quadricarinatus. The sequence continues at coordinate 871,944 of NC_091355.1, forward strand.
CCTGTTTCTTTCTCCTATATCCCCTGTTTCATCCTGTTCCTTCCTCTTGTCTTCCCTGTTTCATCCCGTTTCTTCCTCTTATCTTCCCTGTTTCATCCTGTTTCTTCCTCTTATCTTCCCTGTTTCATCCTGTTTCTTCCTCTTATCTTCCCTGTTTCATCCTGTTTCTTCCTCTTATCTTCCCTGTTTCATCCTGTTTCTTCCTCTTATCTTCCCTGTTTCATCCTGTTTCTTCCTCTTATCTTCCCTGTTTCATCCTGTTTCTTCCTCTTACCTTCCCTGTTTCATCCTGTTTCTTCCTCTTATCTTCCCTGTTTCATCCTGTTTCTTCCTCTTATCTTCCCTGTTTCATCCTGTTTCTTCCTCTTATCTTCCCTGTTTCATTCTGTTTCTTCCTCTTATCTTCCCTGTTTCATCCTGTTTCTTCCTCTTATCTTCCCTGTTTCATCCTGTTTCTTCCTCTTATCTTCCCTGTTTCATCCTGTTTCTTCCTCTTATCTTCCCTGTTTCATCCTGTTTCTTCCTCTAATCTTCCCTGTTTCATCCTGTTTCTTCCTCTTATCTTCCCTGTTTCATCCTGTTTCTTCCTCTTATCTTCCCTGTTTCATCCTGTTTCTTCCTCTTATCTTCCCTGTTTCATCCTGTTTCTTCCTCTTAGCTTCCCTGTTTCATCCTCTTATCTTCCCTGTTTCATCCTGTTTCTTCCTCTTGTCTTCCCTGTTTCATCCTGTTTCTTCCTCTTATCTTCCCTGTTTCATCCCGTTTCTTCCTCTTATCTTTCCTGTTTCATCCTGTTTCTTCCTCTTATCTTCCCTGTTTCATCCCGTTTCTTCCTCTTATCTTCCCTGTTTCATCCTGTTTCTTCCTCTTATCTTCCCTGTTTCATCCTGTTCCTTCCTCTTGTCTTCCCTGTTTCATCCTGTTTCTTCCTCTTATCTTCCCTGTTTCATCCCGTTTCTTCCTCTTATCTTCCCTGTTTCATCCTGTTTCTTCCTCTTATCTTCCCTGTTTCATCCTGTTTCTTCCTCTTATCTTCCCTGTTTCATCCTGTTTCTTCCTCTTATCTTCCCTGTTTCATCCTGTTTCTTCCTCTTATCTTCCCTGTTTCATCCTGTTTCTTCCTCTTATCTTCCCTGTTTCATCCTGTTTCTTCCTCTTAGCTTCCCTGTTTCATCCTGTTTCTTCCTCTTATCTTCCATGTTTCATCCTGTTTCTTCCTCTTATCTTCCCTGTTTCATCCTGTTTCTTCCTCTTATCTTCCCTGTTTCATCCTGTTTCTTCCTCTTATCTTCCCTGTTTCATCCTGTTTCTTCCTCTTACCTTCCCTGTTTCATCCTGTTTCTTCCTCTTATCTTCCCTGTTTCATCCTGTTTCTTCCTCTTATCTTCCCTGTTTCATCCTGTTTCTTCCTCTTATCTTCCCTGTTTCATTCTGTTTCTTCCTCTTATCTTCCCTGTTTCATCCTGTTTCTTCCTCTTATCTTCCCTGTTTCATCCCGTTTCTTCCTCTTATCTTCCCTGTTTCATCCCGTTTCTTCCTCTTAGCTTCCCTGTTTCATCCTGTTTCTTCCTCTTATCTTCCCTGTTTCATCCTGTTTCTTCCTCTTGTCTTCCCTGTTTCATCCTGTTTCTTCCTCTTATCTTCCCTGTTTCATCCCGTTTCTTCCTCTTATCTTCCCTGTTTCATCCTGTTTCTTCCTCTTATCTTCCCTGTTTCATCCCGTTTCTTCCTCTTATCTTCCATGTTTCATCCTGTTTCTTCCTCTTATCTTCCCTGTTTCATCCTGTTCCTTCCTCTTGTTTTCCCTGTTTCATCCTGTTTCTTCCTCTTATCTTCCCTGTTTCATCCCGTTTCTTCCTCTTATCTTCCCTGTTTCATCCTGTTCCTTCCTCTTATCTTCCCTGTTTCATCCTGTTCCTTCCTCTTATCTTCCCTGTTTCATCCTGTTCCTTCCTCTTGTCTTCCCTGTTTCATCCTGTTTCTTCCTCTTAGCTTCCCTGTTTCATCCTGTTTCTTCCTCTTATCTTCCCTGTTTCATCCTGTTCCTTCCTCTTGTCTTCCCTGTTTCATCCTGTTTCTTCCTCTTATCTTCCCTGTTTCATCCCGTTTCTTCCTCTTATCTTCCCTGTTTCATCCTGTTCCTTCCTCTTATCTTCCCTGTTTCATCCTGTTTCTTCCTCTTATCTTCCTTGTTTCATCCTGTTCCTTCCTCTTATCTTCCCTGTTTCATCCTGTTTCTTCCTCTTGTCTTCCCTGTTTCATCCTGTTTCTTCCTCTTATCTTCCCTGTTTCATCCTGTTTCTTCCTCTTATCTTCCCTGTTTCATCCCGTTTCTTCCTCTTATCTTCCCTGTTTCATCCTGTTTCTTCCTCTTATCTTCCCTGTTTCATCCCGTTTCTTCCTCTTATCTTCCCTGTTTCATCCTGTTTCTTCCTCTTATCTTCCCTGTTTCATCCTGTTTCTTCCTCTTATCTTCCCTGTTTCATCCTGTTTCTTCCTCTTATCTTCCCTGTTTCATCCTGTTTCTTCCTCTTATCTTCCCTGTTTCATCCTGTTTCTTCCTCTTATCTTCCCTGTTTCATCCTGTTTCTTCCTCTTATCTTCCCTGTTTCATTCTGTTTCTTCCTCTTATCTTCCCTGTTTCATCCTGTTTCTTCCTCTTATCTTCCCTGTTTCATCCTGTTCCTTCCTCTTATCTTCCCTGTTTCATACTGTTTCTTCCTCTTATCTTCCCTGTTTCATCCTGTTTCTTCCTCTTAGCTTCCCTGTTTCATACTGTTTCTTCCTCTTATCTTCCCTGTTTCATCCTGTTTCTTCCTCTTATCTTCCCTGTTTCATCCTGTTTCTTCCTCTTATCTTCCTTGTTTCATCCTGTTTCTTCCTCTTATCTTCCCTGTTTCATCTTTGCTAAATTAAAAAAAAAATTGTAGGTGTTGAACTTTCAAGGTTACGCGAATCTGTTCCTGATGAGCCGGGCTGTGGTTCATACGTTGGTTTGCATGCGGTTAGCAACAACAGCCTGGTAGATCAGGCCTTGATGCACCAGAAAGTCTGGTCTGGGACCGGGCCGGGGGGGGCGATGACCCCTCGGAAAGGTCCTTCAGGTAACGCCCCCTTGCCAAAAATCACCGATGCCACACACCTCGCCCTCACAACCTCCATCCCACTACCTCCATCCCCCATCTCCATCCTCACAACCTCCTTCCCACTACCTCCATCCTCACAACCTCCTTCCCACTACCTCCATCCTCACAACCTCCTTCCCACTCCTCCATCCTCACATCCTCCTTCCCACTCCTCCATCCTCACAACCTTCTTCCCACTCCTCCATCCTCACATCCTCCTTCCCACTCCTCCATCCTCACATCCTCCTTCCCACTCCTCCATCCTCACATCCTCCTTCCCACTCCTCCAGCCTCACATCCTCCTTCCCACTCCTCCATCCTCACATCCTCCTTCCCACTCCTCCATCCTCACATCCTCCTTCCCACTCCTCCATCCTCACAACCTTCTTCCCACTCCTCCATCCTCACATCCTCCTTCCCACTCCTCCATCCTCACATCCTCCTTCCCACTCCTCCATCCTCACATCCTCCTTCCCACTCCTCCATCCTCACAACCTTCTTCCCACTCCTCCATCCTCACATCCTCCTTCCCACTCCTCCATCCTCACAACCTTCTTCCCACTCCTCCATCCTCACATCCTCCTTCCCACTCCTCCATCCTCACATCCTCCTTCCCACTCCTCCATCCTCACAACCTTCTTCCCACTCCTCCATCCTCACATCCTCCTTCCCACTCCTCCATCCTCACAACCTTCTTCCCACTCCTCCATCCTCACATCCTCCTTCCCACTCCTCCATCCTCACATCCTCCTTCCCACTCCTCCATCCTCACAACCTTCTTCCCACTCCTCCATCCTCACATCCTCCTTCCCACTCCTCCATCCTCACAACCTTCTTCCCACTCCTCCATCCTCACATCCTCCTTCCCACTCCTCCAGCCTCACATCCTCCTTCCCACTCCTCCATCCTCACATCCTCCTTCCCACTCCTCCATCCTCACATCCTCCTTCCCACTCCTCCATCCTCACATCCTCCTTCCCACTCCTCCAGCCTCACATCCTCCTTCCCACTCCTCCATCCTCACATCCTCCTTCCCACTCCTCCATCCTCATAACCTTCTTCCCACTCCTCCATCCTCACATCCTCCTTCCCACTCCTCCATCCTCACAACCTTCTTCCCACTCCTCCAGCCTCACATCCTCCTTCCCACTCCTCCAGCCTCACATCCTCCTTCCCACTCCTCCATCCTCACAACCTTCTTCCCACTCCTCCATCCTCACAACCTTCTTCCCACTCCTCCATCCTCACATCCTCCTTCCCACTCCTCCATCCTCACATCCTCCTTCCCACTCCTCCATCCTCACATCCTCCTTCCCACTCCTCCATCCTCACAACCTTCTTCCCACTCCTCCATCCTCACATCCTCCTTCCCACTCCTCCATCCTCACATCCTCCTTCCCACTCCTCCATCCTCACATCCTCCTTCCCACTCCTCCATCCTCACAACCTTCTTCCCACTCCTCCATCCTCACATCCTCCTTCCCACTCCTCCATCCTCACAACCTTCTTCCCACTCCTCCATCCTCACATCCTCCTTCCCACTCCTCCATCCTCACATCCTCCTTCCCACTCCTCCATCCTCACAACCTTCTTCCCACTCCTCCATCCTCACATCCTCCTTCCCACTCCTCCATCCTCACAACCTTCTTCCCACTCCTCCATCCTCACATCCTCCTTCCCACTCCTCCATCCTCACAACCTTCTTCCCACTCCTCCATCCTCATAACCTTCTTCCCACTCCTCCATCCTCACATCCTCCTTCCCACTCCTCCATCCTCACAACCTTCTTCCCACTCCTCCAGCCTCACATCCTCCTTCCCACTCCTCCAGCCTCACATCCTCCTTCCCACTCCTCCATCCTCACAACCTTCTTCCCACTCCTCCATCCTCACAACCTTCTTCCCACTCCTCCATCCTCACATCCTCCCCCCATCGCCCCTCTTCAGCGGACATCATATATTCTTATTTTCCCACCCAGTTTCAATACCTCCTCGTCCATCAACACCCACTAGTCTTCTGATTTCCCCTGGTCTTCAGGGAGAGAGGGAGAGGGAGGAGGGAGTGCGAGGGAGAGTCAGAGGGAAGGAGAGGGAGGGTGGGAGAGAAAGGGAAGGTGAGAGAGAGAGAGAGAGAGAGAGATAACAGAAGGGGAAGAGAGAGAAAGGAAGAGAAGGCAGGCGTAAGATAAGATAAGATAAGATTTCGTTCGGATTTTTAACCCCGGAGGGTTAGCCACCCAGGATAACCCAAGAAAGTCAGTGCGTCATCGAGGACTGTCTAACTTATTTCCATTGGGGTCCTTAATCTTGTCCCCCAGGATGCGACCCACACCAGTCGACTAACACCCAGGTACCTATTTGCTGCTAGGTGAACAGGACAACAGGCGTGTAAGAATAAGAGAGAAAGAAGGGTGAATGGTAGAGAAAAAGAAATAAGACAGGGTGAGAGGGAGAGAAAAAGAAAGTGGAAAGATGTGTGTGTGTGTGTGAGAGAGAGAGAGAGAGAGAGAGAGAGAGAGAGAGAGAGAGAGAGAGAGAGAGAGAGAGAGAGAGAGAGAGAGAGAGAGAGAGAGAGTTTTGCATAAGACAAAAATCTGTTTTAGATTTTACTCTGAGGGACGAGAATAGGAATTTGGAAAGAAAGAGAGAAAGAGAGAGAGAGAGAGAGAGAGAGAGAGAGAGAGAGAGAGAGAGAGAGAGAGAGAGAGAGAGAGAGAGAGAGAGAGAGACAGGCAGACAGAGACAGAAACATACAGAGTCAAAGTTACCATGAACATCATAAGATACTTATACTCAAACTTTTCTCTTACACTCTGTTCCTCACTTGTCATTTAAATGGTCGAGAAAGTCATCAGACTTTCTCCTCTCTATCCTCCATCCTTCCCTTTCCTCCCACCAACCCTTTCTCTAGTATCCCTCCCATCCTCTCTCCTAATCTGTGTGTCAGTGAATTTGTGGGAACACCAGCAGTGTGTTGCTACACTATTCTGTATGATAGTTACATTGTGGGAACACCAGCAGTGTGTTGCTACACTATTCTGTATGATAGTTACATTGTGGGAACACCAGCAGTGTGTTGCTATACTAATTTATGATAATTACATTGTGGGAACACCAGCAGTGTGTTGCTACACTATTCTGTATGATAGTTACATTGTGGGAACACCAGCAGTGTGTTGCTGCACTATTCTGTATGATAGTTACATTGTGGGAACACCAGCAGTGTGTTGCCACACTATTCTATATGACAGTTACATTGTGGGAACAAAAGCTAGCTATGTTTCACTGTCATATTCCATCACACAGGATGAGTTACATACGTGAGGTACTGAAATGTGTCAGCCTGAGCTGGTAGACTTCAGTAGGATGATGAGGATACCGTCAAACATTCCACAATGGCTTCAGTAGCTACGACAACTTCATCTGTAGTTACTGGTGGTGGTAGTGGTGGTGGTGTGGTGATGATTTTGGTGGTGGTACTGATGGTGATGGCACTAGCACTAGTGTTATGTCTTAATTTTATTTGCGTCCAGGTGTGTGTGTGTGTGTGTGTGTGTGTGTGTGTGTGTGTGTGTGTGTGTGTGTGTGTGTGTGTGTGTGTGTGTGTGTGTGTGTGCCTGCCTCAACGGATGGGGACAATCACATCTGCAGAAAAACTCTGCAAAGTAGAGTAAGAAAAATCGTGGAAGGCACTTTGCCCTAGCTCGGGCGAGCACCACAAGTCCTCCTGAATGGTGAAATAGTCGGCCAGGAGCTGCTGTCCTACACAGTCTTTATGGGTTAAGTTACACACTGCTCTCAGAGCTTTCGGTAAAATCCCCCATCTCCAGCCTTGGTAATCGCTCCCCACAAGGATTTGGGGAGGTCAAATAAGCCTAAGTTAGGGGAGAGGAAAGAGAGATACAAGGAGATACAGAGATGAGTACAGACGTCAGGGAAGAGAGATACTGGGAGATACAGAGAGAGGTACAGACTTTAGGGGAGAGAGATACTGGGAGATACAGAGATGAGTACAGACGTTAGGGGAGAGAGATACTGGGAGATACAGAGAGGAGTACAGACGTTAGGGGAGAGAGATACTGGGAGATACAGAGATGAGTACAGACGTTAGAGGGGAGAGATACTGGGAGATACAGAGATGAGTACAGACGTCAGGGGAGAGAGATACTGGGAGATACAGAGAGGAGTACAGACGTTAGGGGAGAGAGGTACTAGGATATACAGAGATGAGTACAGACGTTAGGGGAGAGAGATACTGGGAGATACAGAGATGAGTACAGACGTTAGGGGAGAGAGATACTGGAAGGTACAGAGATGAGTACAGACGTTAGGGGAGAGAGATACAAGGAGATACAGAGAAGAAGATGGGTACAGGGGATTATATGGGACTGACAGCAAACCACATGGAAATCCACACCGAGGCTATTATCTATCTATCCATATATCTATCTGCTGACTATTATCTACTTTTTCATAGATTAACGACTATTATGTATTATATAGTTCTCTGAACCAAGGATAGAAAACAGAGAGAAAGAGAGAGGGAGTGAGGAAGAGAGAGAGAGAGAGACATAGAGAAAACAGTTTTTCAGATTTTCAATATCTACTCCCATGTTAGACAAAGCCGCCTTGCTCTTGTGCCTCACAACAACGGTGCTGTTGTTAGCAGTGGTGGTGGTGCTGTTGTTAGCAGTGGTGGTGGTGCTGTTGTTAACAGTGGTGGTGGTGCTGTTGTTAACAGTGGTGGTGGTGCTGTTGTTAGCAGTGGTGGTGGTGCTGTTGTTAACAGTGGTGGTGGTGCTGTTGTTAGCAGTGGTGGTGGTGCTGTTGTTAACAGTGGTGGTGGTGCTGTTGTTAACAGTGGTGGTGGTGCTGTTGTTAACAGTGGTGGTGGTGCTGTTGTTAGCAGTGGTGGTGGTGCTGTTGTTAACAGTGGTGGTGGTGCTGTTGTTAACAGTGGTGGTGGTGCTGTTGTTAGCAGTGGTGGTGGTGCTGTTGTTAACAGTGGTGGTGGTGCTGTTGTTAACAGTGGTGGTGGTGCTGTTGTTAACAGTGTGGTTGTGCTGTTGTTAGCAGTGGTGGTGGTGCTGTTGTTAACAGTGGTGGTGGTGCTGTTGTTAGCAGTGGTGGTGGTGCTGTTGTTAACAGTGGTGGTGGTGCTGTTGTTAGCAGTGGTGGTGGTGCTGTTGTTAACAGTGGTGGTGGTGCTGTTGTTAGCAGTGGTGGTGGTGCTGTTGTTAACAGTGGTGGTGGTGATTTTGTTAGCAGTGGTGCTGGTGCTGTTGTTAACAGTGGTGGTGGTGCTGTTGTTAGCAGTGGTGGTGGTGCTGTTGTTAACAGTGGTGGTGGTGCTGTTGTTAACAGTGGTGGTGGTGCTTTTGTTAACAGTGGTGGTGGTGCTGTTTTTAACAGTGGTGGTGGTGCTGTTGTTAGCAGTGGTGGTGGTGCTGTTGTTAACAGTGGTGGTGGTGCTTTTGTTAGCAGTGGTGGTGGTGCTGTTGTTAACAGTGGTGGTGGTGCTGTTGTTAACAGTGGTGGTGGTGCTGTTGTTAGAAGTGGTGGTGGTGCTGTTGTTAACAGTGGTGGTGGTGCTGTTGTTAGCAGTGGTGGTGGTGCTGTTGTTAACAGTGGTGGTGGTGCGTTGTTAGCATGGTGGTGGTGCTGTTGTTAACAGTGGTGGTGGTGCTGTTGTTAGCAGTGGTGGTGGTGCTGTTGTTAACAGTGGTGGTGGTGCTTTGTTAGCAGTGGTGCTGGTGCCGTTGTTACAGTGGTGGTGGTGCTGTTGTTAGCAGTGGTGGTGGTGCTGTGTTAACAGTGGTGGATGCTGTTGTTAACATGGTGGTGGTGCTGTTGTTAACAGTGGTGGTGGTGCTGTTGTTAACAGTGGTGGTGGTGCTGTTGTTAGCAGTGGTGGTGGTGCGTTGTTAACAGTGGTGGTGGTGCGTTGTTAGCAGTGGTGGTGCTGCTGTTGTAACAGGTGGTGGTGCTTTGTTAGCAGTGGTGGTGTGCTGTTGTTAACAGTGTGTGGTGCTGTTGTTAGCAGTGGTGGTGGTGCTGTTGTTAACAGTGGTGGTGGTGCTTTTGTTAGCAGTGGTGGTGGTGCTGTTGTTAACAGTGGTGGTGGTGCTGTTGTTAGCAGTGGTGGTGGTGCTGTTGTTAGCAGTGGTGCTGGTGGTGGTGGTGGTGCTGTTGTTAGCAGTGGTGGTGGCGCTGGTGGTGGTGCTGTTGTTAGCAGTGGTGGTGGTGCTGTTGTTAGCAGTGGTGGTGGTGCTGTTGTTAGCAGTGGTGGTGGTGCTGTTGTTAGCAGTGGTGGTGGTGCTGTTGTTAGCAGTGGTGGTGGTGCTGTTGTTAGCAGTGGTGCTGTTGTTAGCAGCGGTGCTGGTGCTGGTGGTGGTGCTGTTGTTAGCAGTGGTGCTGGTGGTGGTGCTGTTGTTAGCAGTGGTGCTGGTGCTGGTGGTGGTGCTGTTGTTAGCAGTGGTGCTGGTGGTGGTGCTGTTGTTAGCAGTGGTGGTGGCGCTGGTGGTGGTGCTGTTGTTAGTAGTGGTGCTGGCGCTGGTGGTGGTGCTGTTGTTAGCAGTGGTGCTGGTGCTGGTGGTGGTGCTGTTGTTAGCAGTGGTGCTGGTGCTGGTGGTGGTGCTGTTGTTAGCAGTGGTGGTGGCGCTGGTGGTGGTGCTGTTGTTAGTAGTGGTGCTGGCGCTGATGGTGGTGCTGTTGTTAGCAGTGGTGCTGGTGGTGGTAGTGGTGCTGTTGTTAGCAGTGGTGCTGGTGGTGGTGGTGTCGTTAGCAGTGGTGCTGGTGGTGGTGCTGTTGTTAGCAGTGGTGGTGGTGCTGGTGGTGCTGCTATTGTTAGCAGTGGTGGTGGTGCTGGTGCTGGTACTGTTGTTAGCATTGGTGCTGGTGGTGCTAGTGGTAGTGCTGTTGTTAGCAATGGTTGTTGTGCTGTTAGCGGTGGTGGTACTTATGGTGGTGTTGCTGTTAAGAGTGGTGGCAATGGTAGTGGTGGTGCTGTTGTTAGCAGTGGTGTTGTTGGCAGTGGCGGTGGTGCTGTTTACAGTAGTGGTACTGGTGGTGGTGGTGGTGGTGGTGTTAACAATGGTGGTGCTGGTGGTGGTGCTGTTAACAGTGGTGGTACTGGTGGTGGTGGTGCTGTTGTTAACAGTGGTTGTGGTGCTGTTGTTAGCAGTGGTGATGGTGCTGTTAGCAGTGGTGGTGCTACTGTTAACAGTGGTGGTGGTGCTGCTGTTAACAGTGGTTGTGCTGTTGTTAACAGTGGTTGCGCTGTTGTTAACAGTGGTGGTGGTGCTGCTAACAGTGGTGGTGCTGTTGTTAGCAGTGATGGTAATGCTGTTAACAGTGATGCTGCTGTTAACAGTAGTGGTAGTGCTGTTATCAGTGGTGGTGCTGTTAACGGTGGTGGTGGTGGTGGTGGTGCTGTTAACGATGGTGGTGGTGGTGGTGCTGTTAACAGTGCTAGTGGTGGTGCTGTTAACAGTGGTGGTACTGTTTTTAACAGTGTTAGTAGCTGTGCTGTTAACAGGGGTGGCGCTGCAGCAGCTGCTACTGTTAACAGCAGTGGTGATGCTGCAGCTGCTGTCCTGAAGGATAATAAACAGGAAAAAAAGAGAAAATAGAGAAAGAGGAGAGAGAAGAATGGAAAAACAGCAATATACGTACAAAAATCACAATAAACAACAACGAAGAGAAAATCTGATATAATAATCGACTTAGAAGACTCAAAGATTATTATTATTATTGCAACAATAATCTCTGATAATTAGAGAACTGCAACAATACTAATGTCAAAGTAATTAATATTAACACAATTATCTTCTGAATAATTACGGACAGTTTACCGTAATTAAATCAACGTCCTTGTCAGTTACGTCCTGCTAAAAATAGCGATTATATTAATTATATTAATTAAAAATTACATTATCTTATAATTGGACAATAATGAATTATTTTTTATTTCAAGGTTCAGTTTTGGTTAATATATTTCTCATTAGCGGCTTAATTACGTGTCTAATTATGTGTGCCTCGTCGAAATGTGTTCAGGACCTTGACACGTTTCGAACATGGCTTTAAAGATATTTTTGGCGGTTTCAGAAGTGACTTCAAAGAAATCAGGCGGTGTTAGACATGACTCCAGTGTAATATGGGGGGGTTCAGACATGACTTCAAGGTAATCTGGGGGTTCAGACATGACTTCAAGGTAATCTGGGGGTTCAGACATGACTTCAAGGTAATCTGGGGGTTCAGACATGACTTCAAGGTAATCTGGGGGTTCAGACATGACTTCAAGGTAATCTGGGGGTTCAAACATTACCCGAAACTGATTTTCCTAGTTCTCTTCTCTCTCTCTCCCTCTCTTCCGTTATTTCTACGATAGTTTTTTATAGCAGATTAGTGATAATCTTCTTTGCATTTGTTGTAGTTATATAAATTGGAAAGCAATGTATATATATATATATATATATATATATATATATATATATATATATATATATATATATATATATATATATATATATATATATATATACTATATATATATATATATATATATATATATATATATATATATATATATATATATATATATATATATATTTTGTGTTTTATTGGTTACCTTTTTTGCCCCTGAGTGTGTGTGTGTGTGTGTGTACTCACTTTTGGGGTTTTTGCGGGGGTCAAGACTAGCCCGGGCCCCCTGTGTGTGTGTGTGTGTGTGTGTGTTGTGTTTTGGTGAACTTACAATTTTTCCTTTCAGTTTAACAATAAAAAATTTAAAAAATAAAATAATAATTAAAAATTTTGAAAATGAAATATGTAACGAAAATCTTTTTTTTTAAAGAAAAAAAATAAAAACTGGGGTTGCAAACAAGCAAGGAAGTATCGTTAAACACGTGTATCTGTGACTGAACGAGAGGGGGTTGAATTGATCACTAAGAGGCTGGGAAAATTTAAGCCTCGGGGGGAAAAATAACTCCCCCTTTATTGGGAAATGTAAAAAGGGGAAGAGAGAGAGAGAGAGAGAGAGAGAGAGAGAGAGAGAGAAAAGAGAGAGAGAGAGAGAGAGAGAGAGAGAGGGGAAAATCTGTCATTTCAGGAGCCCCAACATAGGAGGGGATGGGGGGGCCCTTTCACTTTTAAAAAGCCCAAAATATTGTCAAAATACCCAGGATCCACTTAAAGGACACCCTGAAACAAGTTTTTTATGCCACAAGAGGGCAAAAAGCGCAATTTTCATTTCTGTTTTTCCTTCCAAACATCACTCCACCCAAAGACCCATAATCCCCAAGGATGACTCAGTAGGGAAAAAATTTCATTTAAAACATAATGATGCCCAAACAAAATAACGTCAGTTGATCAAATGAAAATGTCCCCACAGAGGGCCCAATTTACCCTGTTCCCTACTTTATTTTCTCATAAAAAAATCCCAAAATTTTTTAAACCCTTTAGTTCCCAAGCAAATTAACCCTTAAAAGGGTTTCAATAAAGTGGACCCTTTAATTTTAAAAACCCCGGAAAAAAAAAAATGGGAAAAAAAGAGAAGAGAAGACAGACAAAAGAGAGACAAAAGAGAGACAGAGAGAGTTTCATCCATTGATCCCTTTCCCCTCCTCTCCTGCCAGTCATACTTCGTGACTTTTTTTTTTCCCGGGAAAACCCTTTGGGGGGCCCTGACCCTTTCCCGTTTGGGAATTTGGAGCGTTGGTGTGTACAGTGGTGTGTACTCTTGTTGTGTACTCCCAGAGACGTACTCACAGTGTTCTAATCAGTGCGTCATATAGACTATCTAGAGAACTTTGTAGAAGCTTAGAAGATTGTGTCCTCTGGACTATTTTCATCAGTATTACATAGTTGGGTATTATCCTACCTATTCTTGAAACTGTGTATTGAATTTACCTTCATCACTTCTTCATTCAATTCATTCCGTTTTTTAACCGCTTAGAGATTAAAGAAATATTTCCCAACATTGCTATGGCTCACTAAGTTTTAGTAATAATAGTACGAGTACTAGTAGTAACCAATTGTCAAAGGCATTTTAAAAAACATTTGGCTTGAAAAAGTGAATGTGGGGTGTTTTGTGTGTTTTGGTGTGTGTGTGTGTGTGTGTGTGTGTGTGTGTGTGTGTGTGTGTGTGTGTGTGTGTGTGTACTCCCCCGGTTGTACCCCACCTTTTTGAGGTTGAAAGGGTCGAGCCCCAAGCTCCTGGACGCCCCCATTTTGGTCCACTAGGTCAACCCCCTAACCATGGGGCTTTTCTTACCTCTGTTTAAAGCCATGTATGGATCCTGCCCCCACTCAGTCCCCCCCAAACTATTCCACTTCCTGATTTTATTTCTGTGGCTGAAAAAATATTTCCAACATCCCTTTGATTCATCTTATCGGTTTCCCAAACCCGGTCCCCTTGTTCCCGTGTCCAGTCCTAAATCCTGTCTTTTTGCCCCACCTTGTAAATTTCCCTCCCAGATTTTGTGTCGTTATACCCCCTATCTCCCCTTCCCTTTCCAGTGTCGTGGGTTGGGTTTCCCCTCCCCCTCATGGACATACCTTTTAACTCGGGGAAATTTCAGTCTTGCTGAAACCTTCACTTTCTTTTATTTTTTTACATGCTTGGCTGGTTGTGGGTTTCCCAAAAACTGGGGGTATACCCCAATATGGGCCCCCCGTACACGGTTCCCGGGGCCCCAAACGTTTCCTTTATTAAGATGTCGGAATTTTTGTTCTGGGGTTTTCCGCCCATATGCTGCAGCAGTTTTTTTGGTTGATGTGCGCTTCAGGAGATTTCCCGGGTGTTTCTCACCCCAAGATTTTTTTCCTTTAGGATGTTTGTAGTCTCGGGCCCCCCTAAAACTGTCCTCCGTCTGCGGTCTTCCCTTCCCAATCCTCGACTTTGCACTTGGGGGGTTTGGGAACCGGAGCCAGTTGCTGGACCATGTCTGCAGCCTATCCAGACCCCTTTTGTAGTTTTTCGGTCTTCGATCGACTGAACTTTTCCCATCAACTTCCCGTCATCTGCAAACGGGGACACCTGGGAGTTTTTTCCGTCATGTCGTTCACAAATACCAGAAACAGCACTGGCCCTGGGACTGCCCCCTGTGGCCCCCCTTTGGCCCAAGGTCCCCACTCTGACCCCCCCAACGTACCTTATCCCCAAGGTTTTCCCCCAACCCTATTCCCTGATCCATTGAAATTGCCCCCCTGTTATCCCTGTTGGCCCTCCAGTTTTTGCACTAATCTCTTGTGTGGTACTTTTTGTAAACTTCTTCCGTCCAAGAAAATGCAACCCCCCAAAATTCTCTCTTTGTCTTATTGTTGTCACCATGTCATAGAACCCCGGGGGGGTTTTGGGCCCAAAAGGTTTCCGTCTCTGAAACCATGTTGTCTGCGGAGATTTCCCTTTTCCAGATGTTCCACCATTCTTCTCCTGACAATCTTTTTTCCCTGATTTTTTCATGCTATACATGTCAGTGACATTTTGGGCTGTAGTTTAGTGCCTTAATGTCTTTCTCCTTTTAAAAATTGGGGAAACCCCATTTGCCCGTCTTTCATGCCCCAGGCAATCTCCCTTTTTTGATAGATGATTGAATATTGTTTTTGGGGACAAAGCCCTGTTCCCCTCTCAGGACCCTTTGGGGAAAATGTTATCAGCCCCCCTTGCCTTTAGGGGATTTTGGCCCCTCAAAACCTCTTCACTTCTTCCTCGGGTTTTGTGCACTGTGCCCAGCAATGGGGTGTGCCCCCCTCCTCCTTTTTGGAGCCCCCTTTTGTCTCCTCCGTGAACCTTTGAAATTTTTGTTGGTCCCCCCATACTTCACGGCCCTTTCTTGTTGTCTCTCCCCTTCCTTCCTTGGGCCCAATTTCCGGGCCCGACGGTTTTTTTTTTCCCGATGGCTTATAACAGTTTTGGTCAGATTTTGGGTTTTCTGTTTTCGTTTTCCTATTGACGCTGGGGCCCCCCTTCTTATCTTTCATATTCCTTTCTGGCTCAAAATTTCTGTCCCTTTTTCTCCTGGGCCCGCCCTTTTTTTTTCCAAATTCCCTTTCCCCCTTTTGGTTTTTTCCTCCTTGCATCTTTTTTGGGGGAACCATGGGGCCCCTCCTGGCTTTTTCCCTTATTCCTTTTTCCCTTTGGGGATAAACCCTCCCCCAACCTTTCCCTTGGGGACCCTAGTTCTACATATTCCCCTCATCCATTAACTGGGTTCCCCCGCCAGTTCCTTTTCCCCTGAACCTCATTCCCGGGGAAATTCCCATTCCTGTTCATCCCCCTTTCCCGGGGATTTGGTTTCATTTTTCCCGGCCTTCGCTTCCCCCCCACTTGTGGGTCTACTGTGTATTCCCAAACCCAAAAAACATGATCGGGCCTTAAGGGGCCCTTTTTTATGTGATATCCTCAAAATCTGCCCCTTCACTCAAAGGGGAATACTAAGTCCAGTCTTGCTGGTTTTATCCTCTCCCCTTTTCTCTTGTAGTGTCCCTTTATTTGGTTCATGAAATTTTCCCAAAACCCCTCCATCATCTTAGCCCCCCATGGTTTTTTGGCCCCCTTTGGGGCCCAAATTCTCCCATCGATCTCCCCCCGTGGTTAAAGTCACCCATGATCGGGCCAATTTCATGCATAAAAACTTCCCGGGCCCCTGCAGCCAGTGTTCAACCATCGCTCTTTTTTCTCGAAATCTTGCCTTTGGGCCCCCTGCCGTTCCCGTGGGGGGGTTATACATCCCCTCAATTTTCATCTTGGCACCACCAGGGGTGAAGCTTCCCTGCTATGTAATCCTTTTTCTCCGCTGTCCCCCCTCTCCAGCTCATCAAAAATTTCCCTCGGGGTTTGATCAGGCCCTCCCCCCCCCTTTTTTCCTTTTCCCCTTTTTTCGGGATCTTTTATCCCCTGGGGATGGCATCCCGGTTTTCATACCTGTAAGCTTTGGGTTTTTGTGATCCTTTTTGATTCTGGTGATGCCTCTTTGACTCCCTTTTTGCCACTCTTATTTTTGTTTATTCCCTCAGCGTTTTTCCTCCTCAGTTTTTTCCAAACACTGGTTTGGGGGGGCCCGTGGGGGTGGGGGAAACCCGAACATACTGTGGGGTTCCAAGGTTTGGGGGTTGGGGGGAAGGGTGTGGGTTGGTTTTGGGATGGTGTGATGGGGTTTTGGGGTTCCCGAGGATAGTTTGGGGTGGGTTTTCCCTTGGCCCCGTTTTTCCTACCCTTTTATTCCATCCTTTTCTCCTTTTCCAGCCCCCTTTCCTTTTTGTCTTTCCCCCTCAGGGTGTCTCTCTGTTCATGTTCTGTCTCTGTCTGGAAACACCTTCTTTTACTTTTTTCCGGTTTTTTAACGTGGTTTCTCTTGGGGGATCCCGTTTTGACTTTCTGTCCCGAGAATCAACCAATCCCCCGGGTTTTTCCCCTTCAATTCCCCCTTTCTGAAAATTTTAAAACTCATCCATTTCTTCCCCCTTTTTTGTGATGATTTTTTTAATCCCTTTTTTTCTCCCCGCCGTCTTTTTAGTGTGTCCCTTTCCCCCTCTCTCCCAAAACCCAAAGGATAACAAAATGATTTTTCCCCCTTTTCCCCCCCATTCCCCTCCTCTGTGGGGCTCTGGTTCCGTTTAAAAGTGGTCATTTTCTCTTGATTTTCCATTGGCTCTTTTTAGGATTTGTGCCTCAGCATTCAACCCATCTCCCCCCCATCTTTAACCCTCTGCTCTTCCCCCTTTTACTCCCCCGGCCCCTTTTTTTTAGGCGATATTTACCTTAGCATAATTAAAACTCCCCTTTCCCTTTCCCGGGGTTTAGCCCTCTCAGCTTCGATGGTATGTCTTTCTCTGGTTACTACCCCTGAGACTTGCTTCCAGCCTTTTTAATTTTAAATTTGAACCCCTTTTCCCCGGCTACTGCAGTTTTGATTTGTCCCCCCAATTCTTCGTCTCCTTTCCCAAACCCCTTTTTCCCCTTTCAAAAAAGCTCTTTTTCCCGGGAAAGTTTCTAATTTTCCCCCCATTCTTGCTCTATCCCTTTTCCCCGTTCCTCCCTCCATTCCTCCCCACCAGTAAAATTGTCCTCTGATCCCCGTTCCTGAGTCCCAATTCCCTTTTTTTTTTTTTTGGAGAAAAGAGAAAAAAAGAAAAGGGGGAAAAGAGTGAGAGAGAGGGGGGAGAGAGAAGGGGGGCCTAGAAAGGGGGGGAAAAAGAAAGGGGAAAAAGGGGGAAAATGAAAAGAGGGAAAAAGGGGAGAGAGGGGGGGACAAGGGGGGAGAAGGAGAGAGAGAAAAAAAGGGAAAAGGAAAGAGAGAGGGGGGAGAGGGAGAGAGAAGAGAAAATGAGGGAAAAGGGGAAGGGGAAGAGAGGAAGAAAAAGGGGAAAAGGGGAAAGGAAAAGAGACAGAGAAAAAAGAAGAGAGAAAGGGGAAAAGAGGAGAGGAGAGAAGAGAGAGAGGAAAGAAAAGGAGAAAGAGGATTTAATTTACCCCAGGAAAGGGTGAAATCCATATATTTTGTTTGTGTTTTTGTGTGTGTGTGTTTTGTGTGTGTGTGTGTGTGTGTGTGTGTGTGTGTGTGTTGGGACCTTTTTTCAATTGCCCAACAACAGAGTTTTTCTACTTAATTTTGTGGAAAGTTTTTAAAAATTTCCTTTTTTCCCCCTTTTGGACTTGTTTTTGTATTGTATATGTAATTTATCTCTTGGTTCCACTGTTTTTAGTTTTAAAATTGTTCAAAATAAAACACTATTTGCCTTTTGGGCACCTTTTAAAAATTTTATTATATCCAGTAAATGTTGTTTTTCCCAATTTGATATTAGGAGGTGACCCCAATTCCAGCTGAGACAGGTACTTATTGACCCTTTCAACTCAAAAATAGGTGAAAAATTTCTTTCAATTTTGGGGTAATAACGTTGTTTGGGTTTCCTTCCCCCAAATTAGTGATGCTTTCGGAATTTTTTCCCCTAACTTCCCGGGCCCATAGTCTCTACCTCTTTTAATTTTTTTTACTCCTCACTGTATTTATGACACTCTATACATATTTTTCTTTCTCCCCGGTCTTTATCCCTTTATTTTCAAAAATTCCCCCCTGCATTATTAAGGGGGCCCCTATTTAGGTACACAAACCGTTCACCTTCCCCTGGCCCCCCTCAGCCATAATTTCCTTGTTTTCTTTTCTGTATCACTTATATTTCCTTTTTCCCAAAAAATGATTATTTGCACTCTTTGCACACACCTATCCCACACTTTTATTCCTTTTGGCCCCAGTCAGAATTTTCACCCAAAAACGAGCTTAAAACCCCGTGACTCCTCCACGAGGGGGTGTGTGTGTGTGTGTGTGTACTCACCCAGTTGAACCCCCCTGGGTTTAGGTTTCAGGGTTGTCCCAAACTCCCGGCCCCGCCCCTTCACCCGGGCCGGGCCATCACTCTCCCCGAACCAGGGGCTTTATCGTACCTCTGCCCAAAAACTATGTATGGATCTCATCACTATCCTTCCCCCAAAATATTCCACTTACTTTTTTTGTGTGTGTGTGTGTGTATGTGTGTGTGGGTGTGTGTGTGTGTGGTGTGTGTGTGTGTATGTGTGTGTATGTGTGTGTGTGTGTGTTTATGCGTGTGTGTGTGTGTGTGTTTGTGTTTACAAGCTAAACGCACTAAATGTTAGGTAATCAGATAGGTAGTCGGGCCTTTAAAAAAGGTCAAAGGGTTAAAATCAGTGGGAAAAGCAATGACACGCTTGCATTACTGCGCTAATGGGCTGACCAGTAACCTGTTAAAGCTTATAAATACGCTTGGAAGCTTTTGGTTTAGGGCGAGGCAAGAGGTTGATGAGTATAAGCATGATGATTGACTGGAATGAGCGTAGGGGTTGATGGAATGGCCATAGGGACTGATGGAATGGGCATAAGAGTTGATGGGAATGTACGGAGGAACTGGTGCGGTGAGGGGGAGGGGTGAGATTGAGGCTGATTGATGATTCCCATCAAGCCTGGCCCATGGCCGGGCTCAGGGAGTAGAGAAACTCTCGGAACAAATCAAACGTAAGGTAAGATGATAACGGGGTCAGTGGGCCGCCAACAACAACAGCCTGGTTGACCAGGTAGTCGCCAGAGAAGCCTGGCCACAGGCCGGGCTGCAGGGGTACGAAGACTCTCGATATCAGCTAAAGGTATATTAAAGGTATAAAGAAGTTATCTTCCTCTACTAAAGAACTTTTGTAGTTGTAACTGTTATTGTAACACTAATTATTGCTGTAACTGTTTTTGTTGCCGTAACGCTGTTATTGTTGTTGTAACACTGCTATTGTTGCTGCAAGGCTTTTTTTGTAACACTGTAATTGTTGCTGTAACTCAACAACAGCTTTACAACTGATCCTGCTATTGTTTCAGGCTGGGTAAGGGAAGGTAAACTACCATCCAGAGTGATGCTACCCTTTAGTCATATGTGTCAAACGGAAGCTTGTTAAACATTTTGCACTCTAGTGGTCGTGTTGGTCATTTCTATCTTCTGAACATTACCTATGAGGGAAGGTAGTGTTGGTAGCCATCAAATTACCTCCGTTCTGAGAGGTCTCTTGGGCACAAGTTGATGTGTTCCCCATAAGTGTCAGGTATATACACTCAAGTGTTTCTCCTTGGTATATACACTGTCTCGTGAGTATTACAGATATTAATCTTTATTTCTACAAGTATACAGACCATAGCTGACATCAGTGACGTATAGATAAGCCCTTTGTTATACACAGTATTTAGGGTCAATATTGTCCCCAGGATGCGACCTACACCCAGGTCACTATCTACTGCTAAGTGAACAGTAAGTGTCTTAAGGAAACACGCCCGAATATTTTCACTCGTAGCCGGGATCGAACAGGGATCTCAGTGTGTGAGCTGAGTGCGCTGCCAGCCGAGCTACGGGACACATATTGGTAGACAGCATTCATTCATGGAATTATTTCCTTTCTGCAACATGAGCGTTAAATGGAAACTTGTTAAACGTTAGGTACTCTGCAGAAGATTTCTGTTTATTTTCCTTTCTGTCTCATTAAAGTGTAAAACTGAATACATCGACTGCAGGCTGAGGGACTGATTATCTCATCCTTCTCCTTATCTTCCATCGTTCTTCCTTGTCTTGGACTGAAGAAGCCACTGGCTGGCGAAACGTTTCCTCGGTTTTCTAAACCACTTGCATCACATCTAACCCCAGCCTCCCTACCTGCTGGGAGTTTATCTGTGGCTGACTGTTGGAGTCATCGTCCCCGGGGCCCGGTCGAGTTCTGTGTCTAGCTGGGGAGCTAGACACAGAGGGGAGGAGGGGAGAGGACTCTCCACTACCACCCCTCTCTTCCTTGTTTCCTGCTGCTTATGGGAAGAGGAGGAGGGATGGGGATAGAGGGAGGGAGGGAGAGTTTGCCTACTGATTGATGGGGCCCAGTTACAGTTGATGGGGTTCATATACTTGATTGATGTGCATCTACTGAGCTACAAAGGGACTTGACAAGATCGACTGTACACTTCCTGATCCCAATATTCCAATGTTGATCCTATGATCCCAATGTTGATGATACCAGGGTCTCAGTGCTGAGCCCAAGATCGCTTTTTTCATCCTAAATGCTGTGAAATGTGAAGAGTCACAGGGAAAAACTATTTTGACCTAGCTTGGTCGATTTTTTTTCTTATGTGGCACAAAAATGTGCACACACACACACACGCACACACACACACACACACACACACACACACACACACACACACACACACACACACACACACACACACACACACAGAAGAGGTATGATAAAACTCATGGAGCAGGGAGAATAATCTAGTAGCGACCAGTGAAGAGGCGAGACCAGGAGCTGTGATTCGACCCTTACAACCATAATTAGGTGAGTACAATTAGGTGAGTACACACACACACACACACACACACACACACACACACACACACACACACACACACA
>NC_091355.1:903014-915514 GCF_038502225.1 Cherax quadricarinatus
GTGGGGAGGGCAGGTGGGGACGTGGGGAGGGCTGGTGGGGACGTGGGGAGGGCAGGTGGGGAAGGGAGTGACCTCGCCCTTAGCCGGGTGTGGCGAGGAAGTGTACCAATTTCTTTTACAAAACTGAATTCGTTTGGTGTGTGTGTGTGTGTGT
Source organism: Cherax quadricarinatus (assembly GCF_038502225.1). Classification (NCBI taxonomy): domain Eukaryota; kingdom Metazoa; phylum Arthropoda; class Malacostraca; order Decapoda; family Parastacidae; genus Cherax; species Cherax quadricarinatus. The sequence continues at coordinate 903,169 of NC_091355.1, forward strand.
GTGGGTGGGTGTGTGTGTGTGGATGGGTGTGGGTGTGTGTGTGTGGATGGGTGTGGGTGTGTGTGTGTGGGTGTCATTTATACTGTGGGAACACCAGGAGGAGAGATAGTATTTATGAAAATATCACCTTAACGGAGAACAAATATTACTGTCACCCCTTGTATGGGGAGGGGAAAAACACAACCCTTAGTGAGGCGCAGTTCAAAGATTTGTTGCAAGGCAGAACATGGGAGATGACCTCCCCACTAGTGGGGTGTGGGTAGGAAAGGGGAAATCAGGCATTCCTCACATGGAAGGAACAAGGTGAGAGGAAAAGAGGGGGCTTCATGCAATCCTAGCAGGGGAAGGGAAAGGAGGTAATCCAATTCATACCTAGGGAAAAAGGGGAGGAAAGGAATGGGGGCTTTTACACATCCTCAAAGGAAAGGAGGGACAGGGAGGGCAGGAGAATAGACGTGGACTGCACCTAGAAATACTAGCCCATGTTCAACAAGATAGTTTCTCCCTCGTATATCCTCAAGGGGGGTAATTAAGTTATGTCTTATGGGAGCGCTGGAGGAACGCAAGCCGCTGTAACTAACAGTCTAGTGAGACAAGAGCAGCTCCTGCTGTACTGCTCGAGAGATAACTGCTGGGGAGAATGGTGAGGGACGGAGGGGAAGCAGTGGGGAAGCTGAGGGAGAGGTAGAGAGAGAGGGGTTCAGAAATGGTTGGAGCGATGTGGAGAGGGTAAACACATCCAGAGGACATTAGTAGATGACTTGTGGCTGAGCGCTGATGGTTGAGTGCTGAGTGCTGAGGGCTGATGGCTGAGGGTTGGGGAAGTCTACATAAGTGCCTCTGATGGCAGGGTAAGGCTCAGCTATACTGTAGACGAAGGCTGGAGGTGACTTTAGAGGACTATGGCAAGGCAGGAGATGGCTTTTGAAGGGCTGGGGTAAGCCAGGTCTTAACAAGACTAGATCCGGGGACCAGATTCTCAGGTACCTTCCTTCATGCAGTTATAAAAAACTGGAAGAAGTAATGAGGGTGCTCTAGATGAAGTGAATTGACCATTAAGTTACTGAAGAAAGCCAGAAATTGCAATAAAAAAGGCTGGGGACTGCTGGAGAGATCAACAAGACTGATGGCAGAGGATTCAAATCTGAAAATATCTTCGACTTGACTGAAGATACCTTGGAGATGACTAAGCTTTATAAAGCTCGGGATATTTAAAAGATAGATTTAGAGAGAGCTAGTACATGCCTTTTAGAGAGAGAGAGAGAGAGTTAAGACGAATAAGTACTGTAAATGGCCTAGATATGACTATAGAGCGGAAATATTTGAGGATGGCTGGAAAAGAGTAAGAAAGCGACTTTAGAGAGCTGGAAAGAGAGCTGAGAAGATCGTTAAGAGTTGAAGAGAGCGAGTAGTTGGGAAAAGTGCACAAATACCCCGCACATAAGACAAACAAACTTACTACGACATTTCGATCTTACGTGGATCATTAACTAGCCAGTGTGTATGACTAATTAATGGTCCAAGTCGGACCGAAACGTCGTCATAAGTTCCTTTCCCCTATTGTGCCAGGATAGGTTAGGTTAAATTTGGTTAGGTTAGGTTAAGTTTGGTTAAGTTTGGTTTGGTTAGGTTATGTTAGGTTAGATTAAGTTTGGTTAGGTTAAGTTTGGTTAGGTTAGGTTAGGTTAGATTAGATTAGGTTTGGTTTGGTTTGGTTTGGTTTGGTTTGGTTAGGTTAGGTTAGGTTAAGTTTGGTTAGGTTAAGTTTGGTTAGGTTAGGTTAGATTAACTTAGGTTAGGTTAGGTTAGATTAGGTTAGGTTAGGTTAAGTTAGGTTAGGTTAGGTTAGATTAGGTTAGATTAAGTTAGGTTAGGTTAGGTTAGGTTAAGTTTGGGTAGGTTAGGTTAGGTTAGGATAGGTTAAGTTAGGTAAGGTTTGTCAGGAAACAGGGCAAGTGTTTCCTGACGCGGGTTTTAGTCAGATGATGACCCACAGCTGGAGCTTTTGGTCATCTGACCGAGGCCTTCCACTGGCTTACCCCTCCACCCGTTTAAAAATTATGGTAGTTATCAACTATGTGAGGGGTATTTGCGTATTGTTCCAGTCATGGTATTGTGCCATTTTGTTCTTTAGTGGGACAAGCTTAGAAATGATAGAAAAGCAACTGAATATAGCCATGATTGTCTATGTGTATTTCACAGGTCATAGGCCTATAGGTCTGAGTAGGCTCAGATTGAAGGATTGAATCCTCTAAAGGGAAATTAATTCTTAATGAAGCTCCAAGTAGAGCTTCCGTTAGGATAAAGCTTCAAACAAAGAGAGAGAGAGAGAGAGAGAGAGAGAGAGAGAGAGAGAGAGAGAGAGAGAGAGAGAGAGAGAGAGAGAGAGAGAGAGAGAGAGATAGAGAGAGAGAGAGAGAGAGAGAGAATGCTGCTTGTTGAAGATTTTGTTGGGATTATTAACCCTGGGGGTTAGGTAACCTAAGATAACCCAATAAAGCCAGTATCTCATCAGACTGGCTTATATCCACCGAGATCCTTTAATCCTCTTCCCCAGGATGCCACCCACACCATTCGACTAACACCCAGATACCTTCTTACTGCTAGGTGAGCAGTGACAGCAGGTGCAAGGTGACTATCACCCAGGTACCTACTTACAGCTAGGTGAACAGTGACAGCAGGTGTAAGGTAACTAGCACCCAGGTACCTACTTACAGCTAGGTGAACAGTGACAGCAGGTGCAAGGTGACTATCACCCAGGTACCTACTTACAGCTAGGTGAACAGTGACAGCAGGTGCAAGGTGACTATCACCCAGGTACCTACTTACTGCTAGGTGAACAGTGACAGCAGGTGCAAGGTGACTATCACCCAGGGACCTACTTACTGCTAGGTGAACAGTGACAGCAGGTGTAAGGTAACTAGCACCCAGGTACCTACTTACAACTAGGTGAACAGTGACAGCAGGTGCAAGGTGACTATCACCCAGGTACCTACTTACAGCTAGGTGAACAGTGACAGCAGGTGCAAGGTGACTATCACCCAGGTACCTACTTACTGCTAGGTGAACAGTGACAGCAGGTGCAAGGTGACTATCACCCAGGTACCTACTTACTGCTAGGTGAACAGTGACAGCAGGTGCAAGGTGACTATCACCCAGGTACCTACTTACAGCTAGGTGAACAGTGACAGCAGGTGTAAGGTAACTAGCACCCAGGTACCTACTCACAGCTAGGTGAACAGTGACAGCAGGTGCAAGGTGACTATCACCCAGGTACCTACTTACTGCTAGGTGAACAGTGACAGCAGGTGTAAGGAAGCATGCCCAGTGCTTCTACTCCTCAAAGAATCGAATCAAGACACCCTAAACATTCCCTATAATCTTCTCCCTAAACTAAACATTCCCTATAATCTTCCCTCTAAACTAAACATTCCCCATAATTCCCTATAAACATATCTATAATTTTCCTAGTACCTTAGACATTTCTAAAATTATATCCTGTACCCAAAAACATTCCCTAAAATCTCCCAGCTGCCCTAAACATTCCCTAAAATCTCCCAGCTGCCCTAAACATTCCCTAAAATCTCCCAGCTGCCCTAAACATTCCCTAAAATCTCCCAGCTACCCTAAACATTCCCTAAAATCTCCCAGCTGCCTTAAACATTCCCTAAAATCTCCCAGCTGCCCTAAACATTCCCTAAAATCTCCCAGCTGCCCTAAACATTCCCTAAAATCTTCCACCTAACCTAATCATTCCCTAAAAATCTCCCAACTAACATAAACCTTACATAAAAAATCTCCCTTGCACCCTAAACATTTGCTAAAATATCTCCCTGGTACCCTAAACATCCCCTAAAAAATCTCCCAGCTAACCTAAACATTCTCTAAAAAACTCCCTGGCACCCTAAACATTCCCGGTGCATTCACCGGGATCGTAAACATTCCCTATTATCTCAGCGCCACCCCTAGAAAACTACCGACAATTTCCCCGCCACCTTAAATATTCCCTATAATTTCTCCCTTGCTCTTGCGAGCAACTGAAGTGAGATTTTCTGGGAGTCTTACTGTTTTATGGGGATGTTTCGTACGTGGAGGATGATCCCTCCTGTGTCACGGTGAGGAGGGAGGAGTGATGGAGGGAAGGAGTAGGCAGGAGTGATGGAGGGAAGGAGTAGGCAGGAGTGATGGAGGGAAGGAGTAGGCAGGAGTGATGGAGGGAAGTCGAGAGGTAAGGCGGGAGAGGGGGGGAAAGGAAGTAGGGAGAAAAAGAGAGGTAATAGGGGTGAAAGGGGAGAGAGAGAGAGAGAGAGAGAGAGAGAGATAGGGAATAAGAAAAAGAGGAATGCGTGAGGAAAAGGGTAGATAGAAGGACAGGAGGGGAAGGAGGAAGAGGAGGGGAAGAAAAGAGAGAAGGTGGAAGAGGAGGAGAAGAAGAGTGAATGAGAAAAGAAAGGAGGAGAAAGAGGAGGAGGAGGAGGAGGAGAAGAAGGATGAGGAGGAGGAGGAGAAGGAGGAGGCAAGGAATAAAGCGGGTAAAATGAAGGAGAGAAGAAGGGAAAGACGGGAGAAAAAATGGAGAACAGAAAGGAGGAGGCAATCATGAAATGCTCATGGAGGGAGGGGGAGGGAGGGAGGGGAGGGAGGGAGGGGAGGGAGGGAGGGGGAGGGAGGGAAGGAGAGAGGGAGGGAGGAAGTAGGGCGGGAAAAAGGGAGAGAGGGAGAGAGGTAGAGAGGGAAGGAGGGAGGAAGGGGGGGCAGGAGGGGGAGAGAGAGGGAGCAAGGAGGGGCAGGTGGGGGAAGGGAGGAGGGGCAGGAGGGGAAGAGGGAGGGAGGGAGAAGAGGCAGGAAGGGAAGAGGGAGGGAAGTAAAGATGAGAAATAAGAAAACTAGAATCAAAACAGAACAGATAAACAAAGGCACACGAAATACTTGAGAGTGTTTATCAACGTAGCAGCTGGCTAAAATCTAAGGCACCTTTCTGTAGATTTTTGGTACCTGTCTAGAGGTAGCAGCACTTATCTAGAGATGGCAGCACCTACCAAGAGGTGGCAACACCTATCTAGAGGTGGCAGAACCTATCTAGGCAGGTGGCAGCACCTATCTAGAGAGGTGGCAGCACCTATCTCGAGAGGTGGCAGCAACTATCTAGAGAGGTGGCAGCACCTATCTAGAGAGGTGGCAGCACTTATTTAGAGAGGTGGCAGCACCTATCTAGAGAGGTGGCAGCACCTATCTAGAGAAGTGGCAGCACCTGTCTAGAGAGGTGGCAGCACCTATCTAGAGAGGTGGCAGCACCTATCTAGAGAGGTGGCAGCACCTATCTAGAGAGGTGGCAGCAGCTATTTAGAGAGGTGGCAGCACCTATCTAGAAGCTATACACCCACTCCACCTCTCTCTCTCTCTCTCTCTCTCTCTCTCTCTCTCTCTCTCATTCTCCGTTACAGCTCGATAACCTGTTCCTTGCTGTGGGAAGGATAGTGCTGGGAGGCACTCCCACAGTGAATCCCACAGCTTGATTCCAGAGTAAAAGCTCTTTTTATAAGCTGGGGGAGGTGAACCACCAGCACCAGCTGGCCACAGAATCCGCTGGTTCAACCACTAGCACCTTCACCACCACTACGTCCAACAGCAACAAAAGCAACAGTAGCAGTGGCAACAAGTGTAGCACCAACAACAGTGATAACGGTAGTAATAGCGAGAATAACAGCAGCAGATTCAACAACAGCAACAAATGCACTTACAACGCCAGCAACACTAGAGAGCAACACTAGCAACAACAGTAGCAGTATCAGCCCCACGAACACAACAGTGCCAGCAACAACAGGAGCAGCACATCCACCACCAGTAATAACCACAAAAACAGGAACGGTTTTAACAGCAGATACAGTACCAGCAACAGTACCACCAACAGTACTACCAACAACACTACCAACAGTATTACCAACAGTACCATCAGCATCACTCACAAGCACAAACAGCACCACCACCACCACAATCACACACACAGCAGAAGCACCACCACCACCACCACCACCACCACCACCACCACCACCACCACCACCACCACCACCACCATCACTATCACACACACAACAGAAGCACCACCACTGCCACCACCAACAACAGCAGCAGCAGCAGCAGTAACAGCACCAACAGCACCACCATCACAAGCATCAAAAGCAGTACTAGCACCACCACCACCACCACCACCGCCACCACCACCACCGCCACCACCACCACCACCACCACCACCAGGTTCGTATGGATTTTCCCTGGACGGCATGTAATGCGCGAAGCTGTACCCACTACAGGAGGAGCACGCAGCCGGGGATGACCTGTAATGATAGCTTCTCTGTATCCTCCGTCAGGATAGAGCTAATGGCCCCTCCACATGATACCTGGGCAATGTTCTTGCCCACATGTCATGCCCTGAGCAGACTTACAAAAGTAGAAACGAATAGAAAGGAATTAAAGAGGCCAGGTTGAAAGCCTGCCTCCTTCCGCAGGGGGAGGGAGTGATACACGTGGGAGGGGGGAAGGAGCCTCTACCTCACGTGGGAGGGGGCAAGGGGGTCCTCAACCTTACGTGGGAGGGTGTGAAGTAACCCCTACCTCACGTGGGATGGGGAGAGGGAGCAGCTGCCTCAAGTGGGAGGGGGTGAGGGATCCTCTACCTTCCGTGGGAGGGGGTGAGAAACCTCATTCTCACGTGGGAGGGGGTGAGGGGCTTCAGTCTCACGTGAGAGGGGGTGAGGGGCCTCAATCTCAAGTGGGAGGGAGTGAGGGGCCTCTGCCTCACATAGTAGGGGGTGAGGTAGCCTTTAACGTGGGGAGGGGGTGTGGATACAAACACCTTACGTGGAAGTGGGTGATAGGGACTTCCTTAGGAGGGAGGGATATGGGATTTACAAATGGGAAGAGGGTGAGGGAGAGCGGTCTATTATATATATATATATATATATATATATATATATATATATATATATATATATATATATATATATATATATATATATATATATATATATATATATATATATATATATCAATAACAAAACTGCGACTAGCCGAGGACTTGAACCCATGTCGTTTTGGCCAGCCTCATGGTGAGCGAAAATCACATGACGCTCTAACCCACTGGACCACTCAATCCTATAAGAATCAAGTACACCAAACGGGGGAGTAGAATGAAATTAACTTAGAGGCACCCACTCCACCGTATATGCGGATCAAGGTAAAACACTTAGCTCTGCTTGGTGCTTGATTCTTGTAGGATTGAGTGGTCCAGTGGGTTAGAGCGTCATGTGCTTTTTCGCTCACTGTGAGGGGGGGCCAAAACGACATGGGTTCGAGTCCTCGACTAGTCGCAATGTTGTTATTGATTAAATATCACTCGTTCGTTGTTACAACTCTCTCTCTCTATCTCTCTTTATATATATATATATATATATATATATATATATATATATATATATATATATATATATATATATATATATATATATATATATATATATTCCTAGGAATATAATGTAGTCTAAATTTCTCTCCTCACATCTCTCGTTTCCTCACTTTCTCTTCTCTCTCAAATACAAAATTTTTGTTACCTTGCTCTGTCATGATGGTTATTTCTTTATACAAATCCCATTTCCACAGTATGTGGGACATAACATCCTGATTAGATTTTAGATTTTGCCGGCATTGCAAGAGCATATGGATACACGAAAGGCCTAGGAACTAGCGCTTTTGTGTATCTATGAGTACATTTGGATTTATATCCGCAGTTCACTCATATATCTGGTATCTCATGTTCATTAATAAGATATCTTAACATATCACCTAAATTATTGTACTATCTGCATTTATGTTGCTCAGTAAGAAGACAATTAAGCAAATTATGTTTAAGGAAACCTGACAGGAGGTAATTTCCGAGTGATAGTAACTCCAGATCTGCTGGAAGGAAACGTGTGAAGCTGCCGTACCTGCTGAACCTTTACTGGAATACTGGGCGATATTAAGTCTCCCAGCTCAGGCTGGAAGATTTCACCACTGTCAAATTCACTCTGTAACATGACAGAGAAACATAACAAGTTTGTTTATCAACACACTACGGGCGTTCCCACTATATAGAATAGTATATAGTGAAGCAGGAAACTGTCGATGTGTCCAGTTTTGCTAAATATTAAAATGTTTAATTTTTATTTCTCTGGAAAGCAAAGCAACGAGAGGCTCAATCAGGCGCTGCTAGCAGCAACAGCCTTGTTGACTAAGACGCCAGCAAGGATGCTTGGACCCAGCCCAGGCATATGCACACGTTCCTACGCTTGTGTATGTGCATGTCTATCAGTTTTTTTGCAGTTAGATGCATAAATATATGAAAGATCCATTATTAGTAACAATATGTATAACGTCAGGAAAAAATATATTTCAAGCACTTTCTCCAGCACTCCAGAGGTGACCTGTGTGTTCAGGATGCTGCAGGCATTACCTTTCTGGATAGCACCACCGAGTCTCTGGAAAACGAAAGCTGGTTGCTCTGGGGTCCTTAGTCTCCCCCCCCCCCACTCCTGACGATTTTGTCACCTAACTCATATAAAAACTTGAGTGAACACTTGCTCTATGATTCGAATATTTCCGATCCCATCGGAATGAAGTTGTTATTTGGTGCCTCACCCCTGTAGCTCTTGTTAATCTTCTGTGTCTCCCTGAAACTGGCTGCACCACCACTTACAGATTAGACGCATCATAGGCAGGTGTCGGCCAGCGAAGACAATCAAGCGTGGTCCCATGCGATTAGCTTACTATTTTTTCAAGGTAGGATGGTGACTCCAGCTGGGCACTTACAGTTGCCGTGGGGTTAGGTTAGTTGAAGTTCCCGTTCAGTTGGGCAATGCGTTTTGGCAAGACTTGTTGGTGATTTCACTGACCTCTTCGTATCTGGTATATTTCCCTTCTGACGTTTGTCAATTGACACTACATAAATAACCCTCACATAGGTGAGAGAGAAGCTTATGGCGACGCCTCTGTCCGACTTGGCCCATTTGCAAGACACACTAACACACGTCACACTGACTTGTAAATTGTTCGAGTCGGACCGAAACGTCGTCATAAGCTTGTTTCCCCTATGTGTATTATATATGTATGTTGTTCCAATCACGGTATTGTGCCTTTTCATTCTTTCTGTCAGTTGAGACCATGAAACCCAATTTGGTCTACAGACACGCTGCCTCAGAAATATCTGTGTTCGGCAAGAATGGAGGAGACTAGACGAAGAACTACACCAATGCAAATAGCTTTGGGTCGGGGCAAGTGGCCAAGGAGGAACTAGAAATAGCCATGAGGAAAATCCCAGCATGTGGGGTTTTTATGGCTAGGAGGCGAGTTTGGCCCTTTCTTGAGGTATTGGAGGGCAACATTTAGGCGATTTTCTCCACAGTGGTTCTGTTCCAGTGGACTGATCATTACGGCCTTTGGCAAGGGCTCGTCTGTTTGACGAGTCTGCAAGGATATCCAACTGACCTGCCATTCGATAAAATTTGGGCCATTCCTCCAGAATCTTTCAAACATTTTGGAAGTCTCTCCAGCATTAGTCCGCTGTTTGCAGTACACGAACATTGAGATTCGGGTAATGTTATTTGTCTTGCTTTACAAATACCTATTTCTCCCAGTCTTACTGGAAGTGATGTCTCATTCTTCTGGTAAGCTTCCAGTGAGAAATTCAGTGCCGTCAGTTGATCTCAGGGGTTCGTCGTAGTCCAAAGGGGCTACAAACCTCAAGAAGCAGGGTAGCCTTGGCAGACACCTTGTGGGAAGATGAAAGACAAAGTGGGCATTTAAATCACTTCCTCTGCTTTGTTTTCTTTAGAATTGTATTGATACACTGACATCCAGAAGTGCTCACGGTAGGTCACTGCTAATTTCACTCTCGATAATCTGACTCCCAGTAATTAGACTTCCTGTCACTTTCACTCCAGGTGATTTCACTCTCCATATAATAAAAATGTACATTACAAAAAATATTTAATTGAAAACTTTATTAAAAATACAATAAAACAAGAACATATACTGATTAAAAACATATATTAAAATCATACACGCAACATTTAGGTTTCTAGTAAGTCTGGTAATAGTTGAGCACGGCTACGGTGATCTTTACCAACTCCAAAACTGAGGGAATGATTACCTCATCTCTTGTATGTACTTCTACTGTCATCTAGTTATGTCCTTGAATTTGTATTGATAAAGCCACTGGAGGGCGTAACGTCTACAAACAAAGATACCCAGATGTTGCACATGTGTCTAATTTCTGTCATCTTGTTGGTATTGTATACCATTCATGTTCACTTAATGATGTTCGGAAGTGCTTTTTAATTTCTTCATGTGTCAGCCTAGAATAACAGTGATGATGGACGTTGTTTTCTATGAGAGGAGGATCTGTGTGGCTGTGCCAAGCACTGGGTTCGCCATCACTGTGATGTAGTGTGGTCACAGTCCAGTGTAACCTCCCTGCAGAACCTAACGAGAATGACACAATCGCTTTATGAGCATCTGACTCTTGCAATTAATGATCCTGGGATGGAGTCATCAGTAGAATTGTTGTTGTTGACAAGGGATGCCCTGGGTGGGTGCTTGTCTCTCAGTGTTTGATCTGTGGCAGCATCTCTGGGGATGACTGTATCATCTCTGGTAATTTGACTGCTCCCACTGTGCTGCCTTCTTCAGTTTACTGGCTAATCTGTGCGCTAACTTTCTCGCTTTCAGCGGCACTTTTCTTGGATATGCCTCAACGATTCGTCCACTGATGAGGCAGATGAATCAAGTTATCTGCTCTGATGAGCGATTTGTAATCTCTTGCGGCAAATCGCTCATCAGAGTGATAAATGTCGCCAAACAGAAGGCAGGGTGCGCCATGCCAGACGGTGCCACTGACTCCTGAGCGAGCCCGACATCTACCTTCCTGAGGACTAAATTTACCTAAGACTTCTGAACGAGATACTTTGAGGACGTGCGATACGATCCCGCCTACAGAATATTTAATTACCACAAGGTTATCACAGCCCATTAAGTTGCCAGCGGCTATGGGCGGTTCTCCACTCAAGCCAAATGTGACCCAGCACATCCGTTATGTGCACAAATAACGCCACTATTTACGAGGGGCGGGTATGCTCCACATACCTTTCATGTGTCTCTCGTCACAGTGTTAGGTGCACGGTTTCTTTGGTTTTATGACTTGCTAGTTGCAACATCTGCCGTCATCAGGTGATCCTGTGCTGGTGCAGGATGCAGGAAACATGGGAGTAGATGTAGTCTCACCAGGTTTCATTGCCAACAATATTGGATGCATTATTGGATATAACAGTTACACAGAGGGAACAAAAGGTAACTATGTTAAAATATAGGGACAAAAATGTAACTGTTAAAATATTATTTTTCATCACTCAGGATGGGGCTCAAAGTGTTGAAATCCGTCAGTCTGAGCTGGGACTTCAGTAGGGCAATGAGGCTATCGTCAGGTATTCCATTAATGTTCATCAGGTACGGAAGCATCAAAGGTTTAATTCCAGTAGAGCCAGAGTTACTATTACTTGGAAATTGCAATCTCTCGGTGTAGCTTATCCCATGCACAGGATAACATCGCTGATAACATGGGTGGTAGGCATAAAGAACACACTCCCATATGCACGGCTCGGAGGTGAATTAAGATAATCTACCGTTTATTTTACCATGGGTAGATGTCGTCTGGAAAGTGAGGGAGGTGTCTCATGGTAGGGGAAGTGTCTCAAGGTAGGAGAGGTGCCTCATGGTAGGGGAAGTGCTTCAAGGTAGAGGTTGAGGATAATGTAGTCACTGGTTTGAGATTTTGTGGTTGACGCTTCTCACTAATCTTCACTGAATTCTTCATTTATTAACTGTTTTGATCGTGTAATATTTCCTCTGCCATTATGGAAGCTTGGTGTGAGACAGGGCCTCAGGAACGATGACCTCTTAAGAGTTACAGAGATATACCAGACCTTCAGAACTATGGATGTTCTTAACCATCTCTTGCCTTACGCATCTAAAAAATGTTCGAGCTTTCTGCAAATTTCAGAAACACTGTAGCTGCGACCTGATGTTAACGACTGTTATTTGACGTAAGAAACAGCTGACCTTTGCCTTATGAGGTCAGCTGATCTAACAATAAGCAGCTGATCTAACATGCTGATCAGATGGTTAAAAAAATAATAATCAGCTGTTATAGTATACTGATCAGCTGATGTAATAAACAACGGTCAGCTGATCAAGTAAACAATGATCAGCTGATCAAGTAAACAATGATCAGCTGATCAAGCAAACAACGATTAGCTGA
>NC_091355.1:923014-970514 GCF_038502225.1 Cherax quadricarinatus
TTTTGAGTGGATTAAATGGCGATTTTATTTATAATAAATTTAACAGAGGCGATTCTTTTAAGTTTTGTTAAATAAATGAGTCGTTGTGTAGCACCCCAGTGTCAGCACCCCAGTGTCAGCACCCCAGTGTCAGCACCCCAGTGTCAGCACCCCAGTGTCAGCACCCCAGTGTCAGCATCCCAGTGTCAGCACCCCAGTGTCAGCACCCCAGTGTCAGTACCCCAGTGTCAGCATCCCAGTGTCAGCACCCCAGTGTCAGCACCCCAGTGTCAGTACCCCAGTGTCAGCACCCCAGTGTCAGCACCCCAGTGTCAGCATCCCAGTGTCAGCACCCCAGTGTCAGCACCCCAGTGTCAGTACCCAGTGTCAGCACCCCAGTGTCAGCATCCCAGTGTCAGCACCCCAGTGTCAGCACCCCAGTGTCAGTACCCCAGTGTCAGCATCCCAGTGTCAGCACCCCAGTGTCAGCACCCCAGTGTCAGCACCCCAGTGTCAGCACCCCAGTGTCAGCATCCCAGTGTCAGCACCCCAGTGTCAGCACCCCAGTGTCAGTACCCCAGTGTCAGCATCCCAGTGTCAGCACCCCAGTGTCAGCACCCCAGTGTCAGTACCCCAGTGTCAGCATCCCAGTGTCAGCATCCCAGTGTCAGTACCCCAGTGTCAGCATCCCAGTGTCAGCACCTCAGTGTCAGCACCCCAGTGTCAGCCCCCCAGTGTCAGCACCCCAGTGTCAGCACCTCAGTGTCAGCACCCCAGTGCCAGCATCCCAGTGTCAGCATCCCAGTGTCAGTACCCCAGTGTCAGCATCCCAGTGTCAGCACCCGAGTGTCAGCACCCCAGTGTCAGCACCTCAGTGTCAGCACCCCAGTGTCAGCACCCCAGTGTCAGCACCCCAGTGTCAGCATCCCAGTGTCAGTACCCCAGTGTCAGCACCCCAGTGTCAGCACCCCAGTGTCAGCCTCCCAGTGTCAGCACCCCAGTGTCAGCATCCCAGTGTCAGTACCCCAGTGTCAGCACCTCAGTGTCAGCACCCCAGTGTCAGCACCTCAGTGTCAGCACCTCAGTGTCAGCATCCCAGTGTCAGCATCCCAGTGTCAGCATCCCAGTGTCAGCACCCCAGTGTCAGCATCCCAGTGTCAGCACCCCAGTGTCAGCACCCCATTGTCAGCACCCCAGTGTCAGCATCCCAGTGTCAGCACCCAAATGTCAGCACCCCAGTGTCAGCACCCCAGTGTCAGCACCCCAGTGTCAGCACCCCAGTGTCAGCACCCCAGTGTCAGCACCCTAGTGTCAGCACCCCAGTGTAAGCACCCCAGTGTCAGCACCCCTGAGTCAGCACCCCGGAGTCAGCACCCCAGTGTCAGCACCCCGGAGTCAGCACCCCAGAGTCAGCACCCCAGTGTCAGCATCCCAGTGTCAGCACCCCAGAGTCAGCACCCCAGAGTCAGCGCCCCAGAGTCAGCACCCCAGTGTCAGCGCCCCAGAGTCAGCACCCCAGTGTTAGCACCCCAGTGTCAGCACCCCAGTGTCAGCACCCCAGTGTCAACACCCCAGAGTCAGCACCTTAGAGTCAGCACCCCAGAGTCAGCACCCCAGTGTCAGCACCCCAGTGTCAGCACCCCAGTGTTAGCACCCCAGTGTCAGCACCCCAGATTCAGCACCCCAGTGTCAGCACCCCAGTGTCAGCACCCAAGAGTCAGCACCCCAGAGTCAGCACCCCAGAGTCAGCACCCCGGAGTCAGCACCCCGGAGTCAGCACCCAAGAATCAGCACCCCGGAGACAGCACCCCATAGTCGGCACCCCAGAGTCGGCACCCCAGAGTCAGCACCCCAGAGTCAACACCCCGGAGTCAGCACCCCGGAGTCAGCACCCAAGAATCAGCACCCCGGAGACAGCACCCCATAGACGGCACCCCAGAGTCGGCATCCCAGAGTCAGCACCCCAGAGTCAACACCCCAGAGTCAGCACCCCATAGACAGCACCCCAGAGTCAGCACCCCAGTGTCAGCATCCAAGAGTCAGCACCCCATAGTCAGCACCCCGGAGTCAGCACCCCGAGTCAGCACCCCAGAGTCAGCACCCCAGCGTCAGCACCCCAGAGTTAGCACCCCAGAGTCAGCACCCCGGAGTCAGCACCCCAGACTCAGCATCCCGGAGTCAGCACCCCAGAGTCAGCACCCCAGCGTCAGCACCCCAGAGTCAGCACCCCGGAGTCAGCACCCCATAGTCAGCACCCCAGAGTCAGCACCCCAGAGTCAGCACCCCAGAGTCAGCACCCCAGTGTCAGCACCCCAGAGTCAGCACCCCAGTGTCAGCACCCCAGAGTCAGCACCCCAGTGTCAGTACCCCAGAGTTAGCACCCCAGTGTCAGCACCCCAGAGTCAGCACCCCAGTGTCAGCACCCCGGAGTCAGCACCCCGGAGTCAGCACCCCAGAGTCAGCACCCCGGAGTCAGCACCCCATAGTCAGCACCCCGGAGTCAGCACCCCGGAGTCTGCACCCCAGAGTCAGCACCCCAGAGTCAGCACCCCTGAGTCAGCACCCCTGAGTCAGCACCCCTGAGTCAGCACCCAGGAGTCAGCACCCAAGAATCAGCATTCCGGAGTCAGCACCCCAGATTCAGCACCCCAGAGTCAGCACCCCGGAGTCAGCACCCCGGTGTCAGCACCCCGTAGTCAGCACCCAAGAGTCAGCACCCCGGAGTCAGCACCCCATAGTCGGCACCCCAGAGTCGGCACCCCAGAGTCAGAACCCCAAAGTCAGCACCCCAGAGTCAGCACCCCGGAGACAGCACCCCAGAGTCAGCACCCCAGTGTCAGCATCCCAGAGTCAGTACCCCATAGTCAGCACCCCAGAGTCAGCACCCCGAGTCAGCACCCCAGAGTCAGCACCCCAGCGTCAGCACCCCAGAGTTAGCACCCCAGAGTCAGCACCCCGGAGTCAGCATCCCAGAGTCAGCACCCCAGAGTTAGCACCCCAGTGTCAGCATCCCAGAGTCAGCACCCGATAGTCAGCACCCCATAGTCAGCACCCCGGAGTCAGCACTCTAGAGTCAGCACCCAAGAGTCAGCACCCCAGAGCCAGCACCCCAGACTCAGCACCCCTCAGTCAGCACCCCTCAGTCAACTCCCCTCAGTCAGCACCCCTCAGTCAGCACCCCTCAGTCAGCACCCCTCAGTCAGCACCCCTCAGTCGGACTCCTCACTTAACTGAAGACTGATTCCCAGACTCCAATTATTCCCAAATTCCCGACAACTCCCAAATTCCAATTATTTCCAAACAATTCCAGAATTCCAGCTATTCCAACAATTCCAGCTATTCCAACAATTCTCAGATTCCAGCTATTCCAACAATTCCAAGATTCAAGCTATTCCCAACAATTCCAGGATTCCAGTTAGTCCCAACAATTCCAGGATTCCAGTTATTCCCAACAATTCCCAGAATTCCAGTTATTCCCAACAATTCCAAGATTCCAGTTATTCCCAACAATTCCAGGATTCCAGTTAGTGCCAACAATTCCGGGATTCCAGTTATTCCCAACAATTCCAAGACTCCAGTTATTCCCAACAATTCCAGGATTCCAGTTAGTGCCAACAATTCCAAGATTCCAGTTATTCTTAACAATTCCAAGATTCCAGTTATTCCCAACAATTCCAAGATTCCAGTTATTCCCAACAATTCCAGGATTCCAGTTATTCCCAACAATTCCAAGATTCCAGTTATTCCCAACAATTCCAGGATTCCAGTTAGTGCCAACAATTCCAAGATTCCAGTTATTCCTAACAATTCCAAGATTCCAGTTATTCCCAACAATTCCAAGATTCCAGTTATTCCCAACAATTCCAGGATTCCAGTTATTCCCAACAATTCCAAGATTCCAGTTATTCCCAACAATTCCAGGATTCCAGTTAGTGCCAACAATTCCAAGATTCCAGTTATTCCCAACAATTCCAGGATTCCAGTTATTCCCAACAATTCCAGGATTCCAGTTATTCCCAACAATTCCAAGATTCCAGTTATTCCCAACAATTCCAGGATTCCAGTTAGTGCCAACAATTCCAAGATTCCAGTTATTCCTAACAATTCCAAGATTCCAGTTATTCCCAACAATTCCAAGATTCCAGTTATTCCCAACAATTCCAGGATTCCAGTTATTCCCAACAATTCCAAGATTCCAGTTATTCCCAACAATTCCAGGATTCCAGTTAGTGCCAACAATTCCAAGATTCCAGTTATTCCCAACAATTCCAGGATTCCAGTTATTCCCAACAATTTCAAGATTCCAGAAAATTTAACAGACGCCATCCTGGTTCCCCCATTCCTTATATATCATTGTTTATCCAGGAATGGGAATGGGAATGGGAATGGGAATTTATTTCAGGCTGTATAGTGAAAAACTCGCTTTATTTTTATTAAGAATTTATATATTTTTTTTTATTTTAAATTTCCCAAAATGCATTTTTATTTTTTGCAAAGAATTTTTGAAATTTTTTATATATTTTTGAATCGAGATTTGTTTTAATATACTCTGAATAATTTTTTTTTATTTTGAATATAATTTTGAATCGATTTTTTTAATTTTTAATATAATTTTGAATCGATTTTTTTTTAATTTTGAATATAATTTTAAATCGATTTTTTTAATTTTGAATATAATTTTGAATCGATTTTTTTTATTTTGAATATAATTTTGAATCGATTTTTTTAATTTTGAATATAATTTTTAATTGAGTTTTTAATTCTGAATATAATTTTGAATCGATTTTTCTTTTCTAAATATATTTTGAATCGATATTTTTTATTTTTTTCAGATATTTCCTAGATTTTTTAGAGTTTTTAATGTAACTTTTAGTCTGAGTTTTAAATTTTAATTATCACCAGAGAAGAAGAAGAAGAAGAAGAAGAAGAAGAAGAAGAAGAAGAAGATGAAGAAGATGAAGAAGAAGAAGAAGAAGAAGAAGAAGAAGAAGAAGAAGAAGAAGAAGAAGAAGAAGAAGAAGAAGAAGAAGAAGAAGAAGAAGAAGAAGATGAAGAAGAAGAAGAAGAAGAAGAAGAAGAAGAAGAAGAAGAAGAAGAAGAAGATGATGAAGAAGAAGAAGAAGAAGAAGAAGAAGAAGAAGAAGAAGAAGAAGAAGAAGAAGAAGAAGATGATGAAGAAGAAGAAGAAGAAGAAGAAGAAGAAGAAGAAGAAGAAGAAGAAGAAGAAGAAGAAGAAGATGAAGAAGAAGAAGAAGAAGAAAAAGAAGAAGAAGAAGAAGAAGAAGAAGAAGATGAAGAAGAAGAAGAAGAAGAAGAAGAAGAAGAAGAAGAAGAAGATGAAGAAGACATATCCACCATCACTCATACAGTAGCTGTCTCTCTTCAAATTACTTCCCTAACACCGACTTTCAGCAATAAAAATATCGACTTGTAACAAATTTCTGTGGGGGACAGCGCCCCCCTCCTTTCCGGAGCCCGAGGCCTAGTCTTAGACCTGCTGGTTGATGGCCTGATCAATCAGGCTGTTGGTGCTGGCATCACGAATGAGTCGTGAATCTTTCTCTTGTGCCAGAGCGAGAGTGGATAAGATAAAGAGTGAGGAATATAGTGAGGGGGTATTTAGCCCTTGTGGGAGAGGGAGGGGGACGGAGAGGAAGATCTGACCTGGCAAGATCTGGTGAGAGAGGGGAGGGGGAACACTGGGGAGGGAGGGGGAACACTGGGGAGGGAGGGGGAACACTGGGCAGGGAGGGGGAAACACTGGGTAGGGAGGGGGAACACTGGGCAGGGAGGGGGAACACTGGGGAGGGAGGGGGAACACTGGGCAGGGAGGGGGAACACTGGGGAGGGAGGGGGAACACTGGCAGGGAGGGGGAACACTGGGCAGGGAAGGGGAACACTGGGCAGGGATGGGGAACACTGGGCAGGGAGGGGGAACACTGGGGAGGGAGGGGGAACACTGGGGAGGGAGGGGGAAGAACTAGCCAGTGTTGAAACGAGGGCCATTTCTTGGATGCTGAAACAAGCTGTGAAAGTGAGACGTGGGGAGGGGAGGAGAAGGGGGAGGGGGGGAGGGGGGGGGAGGGGAGGGAGTGGAGGGAGGGGAGGTGAGGAGAGGAGAGGGGAAGGGAGGAGAGGAGAGGGGAGGAGAGGAGAGGAGAGGAGAGGAGAGGGGAGGGGAGGGGAGGAGAGGAGAGGGGAGGGGAGGGGAGGAGAGGAAACAAGGAAAATATGTAGGCTGGGGAGGGGAAAAGAGGAACAGAAAGAGGAAAGAGGGATGGGGAGGAGGAAAATAGGTAGAGCGAGAGAGAGAGAGAGAGAGAGAGAGAGGGAGAGAGAGAGAGAGAGAGAGAGAGAGAGAGAGAGAGAGAGAGGAATAAGTGATGAAAGACGGAATAAAGAGGGAGAGAGACAGGACACAAAAAGATAAGAGGCAGTAAGACGAAGAGAAGAGGAATGAGAGAGAAAGTAAAGAGGGAGAATGGAAGAACAAAGAGGAAAAAAATAAAAAGAAATAATGTAAGACATCATGGGAGGGAATGGGAGGGAATGGGAGGAGAATGGGAGGGGAATGGGAGAGGAATGGGAGAGGAATGGGAGGGGATGGGTAGTAATAGGAGGAAAATGGGAAAAAATGGGAGGGGAAAATGGGAGGGAATGGGAGGGTAATGGGAGGGAATGGGAGAGGAATAGGAGGGAATGGGAAGTAATAGGAGGAAAATGGGAAAAAATGGGAGAGGAAAATGGGAGGGAATGGGAGAGGAATGAAAGGGGAATGAACGGGGAATGGAAGATAATGGGAGGGCATGAAAGGGGAATGAGAGAGAGAATGGAAGATAATCATATATGATTCAAGGGAAGGAAATTAGCTCCATTTCCTGTGATCAAGAGCCCTTCCAGGGCATCAAGGAACTTCCCTAGAAGAGGAGGAACAAAAAAAAAAAAGAAAAATGGGGCATAAAAGAGAGGAAAAAAAGAGAAAGGTTTTACGAAGAGGAAGACGAGAGAAGAGAAGAATAATTAATACAAATGAGAGGACTTAGAACAGGTGGATGGAAGAGAAGAGAAGCAAGGGATGGAAGGAGGGAGAGAAAGAGGGAGAGGAGGGAGAGAAAGAGGGAGAGGAGGGAGAGAAGAAAGGAGAGGAGGGAGAGAAAAAGGGAGAGGAGGGAGAGAAAGGAGAGGAGGGAGAGAAGGTAGGGGAGAAGGTAGGAGAGAAGGAAGGAGAGGATGTAGGAGAGGAGAGAGAGAAGGATAAAGACAAGGAAGTGGAGAAGAGAGAGAAAAGAATCTTAAGAATGGAAGAATAGGGTTAATAAAGAGAGATAAGGGAGAGGAGAATAATAGGGAAGGCAAGAAAGTGGAGGAGAAGAGAAGAAGTGGAGGAGAAAAATGATAAAAGCAGCATAAGGATGAAAGAATAAAGGGAGATTTAATAGGCAAGGAAGAGAAAGGAAGCGTGAAGAGAGGGAGGGAGAGAGGAAGGGAGAGATAAGAATGACAGAAGAAAGCGAAAAGAAGATATAGTGTAAGAAGGGAATGTGAGAGAAGAATTTGAAGAGAGAGAGAGAGAGAGAGAGAGAGAGAGAGAGAGAGAGAGAGAGAGAGAGAGAGAGAGAGAGAGACAGACAGACAGACAGACAGACAGACAGACATACAGACAGACAGAGAAAACCTTAACCTAACCTTGTAAGACCCTATGTAAAAGAGAGCGAGAGAGAGAGAGAGAGAGAGAGAGAGAGAGAGAGAGAGAGAGAGAGAGAGAGAGAGAGAGTTTTGATGTAATTTTTCTGAGAGCCTGGAATGAGGGTTGAGTACCTGAGTGAATGGCTGCTGTGATTGTCCCTTTGTATAAATGGAAAAGGGTGTTTGTGGGTGTGGGCGGTGGGTGGAGGGGGTGGGGAGTGGGTGTGGGCGGTGCTGGAGGTGGGTGGACAGGTGTGGGTGTTTTGAGGGTGGAGGGGTAGAGAGTAGTGAAGAGGAGGAAAGAGGAAACATTAAGGAGGAGGAGGATGGAGAGTAGAAAGGAGGAGAAAGAAAACAAGAAACAAAGTAAACTCAGGTTTACATTATTTCCAAAACATTAGAGTTAAGTGAAGTTATAAGTTGTAAGGTGAAAAAAGTTCCCCCTAAGTTAACACAAAGTTTTAAATATCTGAGGACAAAGTTTTAAGTATCTAAGTTGAAAGTTGTAAATATCTGTACTGTCTCTCTCTCTCTCTCTCTCTCTCTCTCTCTCTCTCTCTCTCTCTCTCTCTCTCTCTCTCTCTCTCTCTCTCTCTCTCTCTCTCTCTCTCTCTGGTTATAGTAGCTCTGCATGCCGCTGGTAGAAACAGACTGGTTGATCAGGTGGTCATCGAGGATACTGGAGGACGGGCAACTAACACCAACACTACTACAACAACAATTACATCTACCACCACCACCCCCACTGCCACAACCACCATCACCACCACAACCACCACCACCACCACCCCCATCGCCACAACCACCACCACCACCACCACAACCACCACCACAACCACCACCACCACCACCACCCCCACCGCCACCACCACCATCACCACCACAACCACCACTACCCCCTCCACCACCACCACAACCACCAGCGCCACCACTACAACAACCACCACCACCACCCCCTCCACCACCACAAGAACAACAACAAACCCCCCTCCATTGCTACCACCACCCCCACCGCCACAACCACCATCACCACCACAACCACCACCACTACCACCACAGCCACCACCACAACCACCATCACAACATTTATTAATATAATTAGTGAATGGGAATAGGGGAGAGAGAGAGATAAAGGAAGATTATTACAGAGAAGAATAATTAATGATAAATTTAGGAAGGGTCTGAAGAAGAAATTACGAATATGGCAGCTTGAAGAGAGAGACAGCAAAGGGTGAAGAGAAATAAGGAATAAGAAGAGGGGAGAATATCGACAGAATGAGGGGATTGATTAAGGGAAAGAGGGTAGATGGGACAACCAATAAAGGGGAGGCAAGAAATAGAGAAAAACAGAGAGAGAAAGCCTTAGAGCGCTTACGAAAGGGGGCATTAAAGGATGAAAGATATGACTAGGAGGGGAAGGAAGGATGGAGTGGATAGGAAGGAGAGGAGACAAGGAAGAATGGAGTGGAAAGGAAGGAGAGAAAGATACACGAAGTGCATAAAGGAGAGAACAAAGAGTCAGCCCAAATGAAAAGCACAAAAATGTATTTTTTAGCCATAAATTCCATATATATATATATATATATATATATATATATATATATATATATATATATATATATATATATATATATATATATATATATATATATATATATATATATATATATATATATATATATATATATATATATATATATATATATATATATATATATATATATATATATATATATATATATATATAATTATCAATATAGCAATAATAATCCAGAGAGCAAAGATCCACTCTTAACAGTTGGTTTTAAGCCACAGAGAAAAAAAAGGAGAGTACGAGTGTACCAGACCAGCCTGAGTGAGTGGTGACCCACAGCCGGGTGGCTAAGTACAATGTCACCCAGGATGAAGGGGGGAAGGGAAGGCAGCTCTTACGCTGAGGGACTGATTACCTCACACTCCTGATCTTCACCCATTCTTCTCTGTATTGGACTGAGGAAGATAATGGATGGCGAACCGTTTGCAAAATAAGGATTCCCAAGTGTTGAACAAGTGTCTAATTTTATCAACTTGTTGGTCCTCTGAACCATTTATCTACATAATTCATTTTACAACATTTATTGGGAGGACTTTTCATCCCACCAAGGACTTTATCAAGTCCCTGGTGGGCGAAACGTCTTCACAATAACATGTCATAATCCTCATTCTTTGTCTTGTTTACAAAGATTAAGAATCACGGGTGACACAGACATACTAGCTAAGCCAGAGTAATAAGTAGACAGAGACAAACAAGCCTGACAACCACGCACATTCCTATACATTCACCCCTACACTAAGACTACGCAGTGCTTTTTGTATGGGCAAGTCAACAACATGAAATGTATAGTGTGGGCTGAGGAAGGCCGATACACTAGAACGCTGGGGGCTTAGAATGCCCTCACAGGCAATTTCTTTTATGTAGTACCTCACTAAAAACTCGTACGTAGGAAATGTACCTTTTTGCCAACGTTTCTGTTCGTGCTGTACTACTGTCAAGTCACAATGGTTCAAGAAGGGGGTCGAAACACCGTCATAAGACTCCCAAATGCGGGTTTTTCGTGAAATACACAACCCGCACATAGGAGAGAGGAGCTTACGACGACGTTTCGGTCCGACTTGGACTGAAACGTCGCCATAAGCTCCTCTCTCCTATGTGTGGGTTATCTGTGTATTGTTCCAGTCACGGTATTGTGCCTTTTTGTTATTTCCGTGAAATATTCCAGCCACGGTATTGCGAGTCTTTACTCCTAAATTTAGTGATATCTTCAAGTAAACTCCACAGCAAATAGCATATATCTTCAGAATTATCATCATATAACCTTTTCATTCGTACGTAATTCTCAGAGAGAGAGAGGAGAGTAGTCTCCATATTTACCCCGGGTCAGACCAGCTGTACAGAGCACCTCTATGGCTCGTGTTAAATCCAGCTTGTATACTGATAACATGGCATCTGTTTACCTGTCGAGCGCCAAGATTATCGTATTCACGCATATACAGCACCTCGGTTATGTGTACCTTGTGCACATGCATTATATATGTAAACAGAGTGGCACTCCCATATGTATACACAGTGCCAAGGGCATCGCATGCATACGTATGTATGTCGACCCCTTCCTGGCTGCCTTCAGAGATCGCTCTTATGCATTCAAAACAAATAATCAATTAAGACTAATGAAGCAGTCTGGTGTCACCCAAGAAGTGTAGGGTTGATATCACAGATGTAAGGGTAAGTCTCCTGACGACTGATGCTCCTGTTTAAGTAAATAGGTACCTGGGTGTTAGTTCAGTCATGTGGGTGTTATCCTGTGAAGGGAGAGACGTGATGGTAAGTCTCCTTTCGACCGACGCTCCTGCTTAAGTAAATAGGTACCTGGGTGTTAGTTCCGTCTTGTGGGTGTTATCCTGTGAAGGAAGAGACGCTCCTGCTTAAGTAAATAGGTATCTGGGTGTTAGTCTAATGTTATGGGTGTTATCTTGGGCAGGGAGAGACGTAAGTATAAGTCTCCTTACGACCGACGCTCCTGCTTAAATAAATAGGTACCTGATTCTTAGTCTAATATTATGGGAGTTATCTTGGGCAGGGAGAGACTTACGGGTAAGTCTTCTTACACCTTTTACTCTGTTCTCCCAGGAGGTATGAAAGCAACTACTCTCTAGTGGTAGGTATGATGGATCGCAAATAGACAGCAGCTACCCTTGTGTTTGGCAGGTACTAATAGCCAAGGCACTATGAGCAAAATAATCCTTGACATGGCTTTCTCTCTCTCTCTCTCTCTCTCTCTCTCTCTCTCTCTCTCTCTCTCTCTCTCTCTCTCTCACGAGAAACTTCCTCAAATCGGGAAATGTTTTATTAAAACTCTTCACAGACAAGTTGTCCTGGTCAAGACTTTGTCAGATCGGTCTTCTGTGTGGCGTATAATAATTAATCGAACTCATTGATGGTTAGAAAGGTGGGGCCCAGGAGCTGAAGCTCATCTCCTTAAAACCTAGACGGGTACTTACATGAAGCAGCAGACAGCCTCCAAGTTTTTGTCTTTCAGTTTTCTTTGGCACCTGTACCTCGCTTCTAGAGCCGGCTCTCTCTCTCTCTCTCTCTCTCTCTCTCTCTCTCTCTCTCTCTCTCTCTCTCTCTCTCTCTCTCTCTCTCTCTCTCTCTCGCTCTCGCTCTCGCTCTCTCTATAGAGCTCTCCTCTGAACCAGTATTTCTAAAGCTGTCTATCGATTTATTCACTCTAAAACATTTGCCTTATCCTCACCCTCCCTTTACAACATTTCACCCTCGCCTCAGAACATTTCACCCTCCCGTCAGTACACTTCACCTTCCCTTCACAACATTTCACCCTCGCCTCACAACATTTCATCCTGCTCTTACTACATTTCACCCTCCCTTCATAACATTTCACTCCGCCTTCACAACATTTCACCCTCGCCTCACAACATTTCACCCTCCCCTCACTACATTTCACCCTCCCTTCACAACATTTCACCCTCCCATCACAACATTTCACCCTCCCTACACAACATTTCACCCTCCAATCATAACATTTCACCCTCCCCTCACTACATTTCACCCTTCCTTCACAACATTTCACCCTCCAACTTCTAGAGCTAGATTTAACCCCCCCCCCACAAAAAAAAAATTATTTTTCCAACGTGGGTTTATTTAGGTACATAAGAACACGTTCTACATTCTTATGGGTTTATTTTTCGGTAACGAGCCTATTACTCCGCTGATTGATGTATTTTTTCCGATAGATCTATTTTTTCCCCCGCGATGGGTCTATTTTGGCGGACACAGCGGGGGTTATTGGTCAAATTATAGCAAATTACAGCCATCTGTTTTGTCCGGGTGTCGATCCTGTCGGAATTGTGTCGACCTGCTGGATGGGACGCTCGATGTATATAGACAGATGTATATATCACAGCCTGACGCGAAATCTGCTGTTGCGATTTATATATTTGTTCTCTAGCAGTTTATTCATTTCGAGAACTGCAATCGCTGCTAATTTATATATATATATATATATATATATATATATATATATATATATATATATATATATATATATATATATATATATATATATATATATATATATATATTTATATATATATATATATATATCTTTGATTTATTGGTCAAAATGTCGTAATATCGTAGAACTCCTCTACGTACGAAAAAAAATCGGAGCTCTAATCTGAAAATTAATCAAGTCTGAGAGTAATTAATATATTAATCATACCTTAGAGCAATTAATGTATCGGAATACAGTGAAAATTGTGTTCTATGTACCACAAATAGTGAGACTTAACAGTGAAAACTGTGTCTAGTTCATCGTTCCTTCAAGGTGAAGGGCTCTTGATACAAGGATATGAAGGCACGTTCCTCTTATCCGGTTCGAATGTCTTTACCTCAGATTTTCCCAGAAGCTGTGTGATACCTATGAATTTCATAATATATATATATATATATATATATATATATATATATATATATATATATATATATATATATATATATATATATATATATATATATATATATATATACAGAGAGAGAGAGAGAGAGAGAGAGAGAGAGAGAAGTCATTGGAGTTTCCTAATTTGGTCCAGTAGGCCTACCACAAGTGGGTTATTAAGCCGGAATAACCCAGGGAAACTAGATGATGGGTAACAACAGTCGAGATGATACTTGCCTCTACGTCTCGCCCTGTTCAGGACACGACCCATGAGAGATGACTAACACCCAGATACCTATTTACATTCAGATAAACACCTGGGAATCGAACCAACACTTTCTCAGATGTTGGGACAATGCTGAACCGGGCTACAGTGTGTGCTTAAGACTATCCACCAAGTACAACCTATCCTTTCGTGTTAGCCCGCCTATCCCTCCGCATTAAGCCGGCTAGCCCTGAGGCTCTCTGAAAGTCATTTCTCACTGGCGTAATTCTGCAAGTGTAACCTGACTCTGATATATGGAAGTGAGGAAGAGAGGGAGGGTAGGAGACTATGTGTTGTGGCAATACTACAGACTCTAACCTCCGGCCTAATATAAGGGTTGTATTGTGGTGTTTGTGGAGCCTGGGATGATGCTCCAAGATGAGATGAAACAGAGAGGACTCGGAGATCATTATTATTATTATTATTATTATCATCGGTAATAGTAATAAAGTGCATTATTAAATATTATTACTATTCTTATTATCAGTAGTAATAGTGATAGTAGATATCAGTAGTAGCAGCAGCAGCAACAGTAGTAGTAGTAAACGTAGTAGCAACAGTAGCAGCTGTTGTTGCTGTTGTGTGTGTGTGTGTACTCACCTATTTGTACTCACCTATTTGTGGTTGCAGGGGTCGAGTCCTAGCTCCTGGCCCCGCCTCTTCACCGGTTGCTACTGGGCCCTCTCTCTCCCCGCTCCATGAGCTTTATCAAACCTCGTCTTAAAACTGTGTATGGTTCCTGCCTCCACTACGTCATTTTCTAGGCTATTCCACTGCCTTACAACTCTATGACTGAAGAAATACTTCCTACTATCTCTCTGACTCATTTGTGTCTTCAACTTCCAATTGTGGCCTCTTGTGTGTGTGTGTGTGTGTGTGTGTGTGTGTGTGTGTGTGTGTGTGTGTGTGTGTGTGTGTGTCCATGACTCGTATCTTCAGTCAAAAGTCATGTTTTAGGAAGAATTTTTATGATTTGATAACGGCCCAGCAAGGACACAAACGTCGCCTGAGGGTTACTAGTGAATTGTACCAGCAATGGTATTGTTCCAGCCATGATACTGTTCCAGCCATGGTATTGTTAGAGCCATGGTATTGTTCCAGCCATGATACTGTTCCAGCCATGGTATTGTTAGAGCCATGGTATTGTTCCAGCAATGGTATTGTTCCAGCCATGGTATTGTTAGAGCCATGGCATTGTTCCAGCCATGGCATTGTTCCAGCCATGGTATTGTTAGAGCCATGGTATTGTTCCAGCAATGGTATTGTTCCAGCCATGGTATTGTTAGAGCCATGGTATTGTTCCAGCCATGGCATTGTTCCAGCCATGGTATTGTTAGAGCCATGGTATTGTTCCAGCCATGGTATTGTTAGAGCCATGGTATTGTTCCAGCAATGGTATTGTTCCAGCCATGGTATTGTTAAAGCCATGGTATTGTTAGAGCCATGGTAATGTTAGAGCCATGGTATTGTTAGAGCCATGGTATTGTTCCAGCAATGGTAATGTTCCAGCCATGGTATTGTTCCAGCCATGGTATTGTTCCAGAAATGGTAATGTTCCAGCAATGGTATTGCTCCAGCCATGGTATTGTTCCAGCGACGGTATTGTTCCAGCATTGGTAATGTTCCAGCCATGGTATTGCTCCAGTCATAGTATTGTCCCAGTCATGGTATTGTTCCAGCCATGGTATTGTTCCAGCCATGGTATTGTCCCAGTCATGGTATTGTTCCAGCCATGGTATTGATCCAGCCATGGTATTGTTTCAGCGATGATATTGTTCCAGCTATGGTATTCTTCCAGCCATGGTATTGTTCCAGCAATGGTATTGTTCCAGTCATGGTATTGTTCCAGCAATGATATAGTTCCAACCATGGTATTGTTCCAGCCATGGTATTGTTCCAGCAATGGTTTTGTTCCAGCCATGGTATTGTCCCAGTCATGGTATTGTTCCAGCCATGGTATTGTTCCAGCCATGGTATTGTTCCAGCCATGGTATTGTTCCAGCCATGGTGTTGTTCCAGTCATGGTATTGTCCCAGCCATGGTATTGTTCCAGCCATGGTATTGTTCCAGTCATGGTATTATTCCAGTCATGGTATTGTTCCAGCCATGGTATTGTCCCAGTCATGGTGTTGTTCCAGTCATGGTATTGTTCCAGCCATGGTATTGTTCCAGCCATGGTATTGTTCCAGCCATGGTATTGTTCCAGCCATGGTGTTGTTCCAGTCATGGTATTGTTCCAGCAATGGTATTGTTCCAGCCATGGTATTGTCCCAGTCATGGTATTGTTCCAGCCATGGTATTGTTCCAGCCATGGTATTGTTCCAGCCATGGTATTGTTCCAGCCATGGTGTTGTTCCAGTCATGGTATTGTCCCAGCCATGGTATTGTTCCAGCCATGGTATTGTTCCAGCCATGGTGTTGTTCCAGTCATGGTATTGTCCCAGCCATGGTATTGTTCCAGCCATGGTATTGTTCCAGTCATGGTATTATTCCATCCACAGTATTCTAACTTGTGTTCTACAATAATTAAGATATTAGTCTCTCGTTGATTAAGTTCAAATTGGAACCCATTTGAATACATAAAATTTTTGAAGGGCTCAATGTTATGCAGAATAGCTTGATTGATCAAGCTATTCCAAACTTCTAAGTTTGGAATAGCTTGATGAATCAGGCTGTTGTTGCTGGTAAAGTGCAGTCTAACGTGCAACCACAGCCTGGCTAACATGAAGCATTTATCAAATTCCCCGTTAAAAGGACTGTAGATTTCTGGCCATATAGCTTCCTCACCCTAGTCGCAGACTATTAATAATAATAATAATAATAATAATAATAATAATAATAATAATAATAATAATAATAATAATAATAATAACAATAATAATAATAATTATAATTATAATAATGAAAAGTCCCAGGTTATGCAGAGAATTTCGGGCAAATTAGGTCAAATTAATCCCCAGGATGCGACCCACACTAATCGGTTAACATCCAGGTACCTATTTTACTGATAGGTGATCAGGGACAGCAGGTGTCTTAAGGAAACACGCTCTAGTGTTTCCACCCGTACCGAGGATCGAACCACGGACTTCAGTGTCAGCTGAATGCGCTACAAATCGAACTCGTACATCAATCAGGCTGTTAGCGTTAGCAGCACGCAGCCCTACGTAGGCACCTGAGTTAGTACTCCGTTGGAGAAACACAAGAAAAACAGTATAATAGCATGTGACCGTTCCTAATTGCTTTCTAAGTGTACCCTCCCTCCATTCTTCCCTCCCCAGAGACTTGTACTCCATCATTTTTGTGGGAGGGGAGTTTTAAAACTCCAATTCTGAACTTGCCTCATTAATGTTGCAGGAAGTTGTGCTTTTCATAACCAGAGTGGGTCTCGAGAAGGCCGCACGTCCGACGGCCTATCTTAAATATTACATAGGCTTCGTCTTGTTTATTCTGCCTTGTGGGCTGTGCGAGGCAGTGTTCCATCCGTCTCCTTGTCTCTCTCTCCCTTGTCTCATGCGTCTTGTCTACGTGAGGAGGCTGAGGCAAGGAGAGTGAGATAAAGTATGGGGAGGGAGAGAGAGGAGGAAGAGGAAGAGGAGGTAGATATGTGAGTGAAGAATGGTGGAGTATATACGACTTGGTATAACCCTCCCAAGAGGGTTGGTATATCTTACCATTGTTAATTGAATTTTTGGTATATGCCACTTATTGTGTATCCCACCCTTGGTATATCCCGCTCTTGGTATGTCCCATGACATATTTTATAACCAAAGATGCTTTTGGTATATTTAAAGAGACTTTTGGTATATATAAAGACTTCTGGTATAAACAGAGAGTAACTGTTGGTAAATTTTAGGCGAAATTTTTGGTACAACCAGAGACTTGGTTGGTGTATCTGAAGATATTTAATATATACCACAAGAAAGTCTTGGTATAATTTCTTTTTTTCCTAGTCTATTAAAATAAATTATTGCTATTATTATTATTATTAATATCATTATTATTATTATTATCATCATCATCATCTTCCGGGGTAGCACTCGTGATCTTTGCAGGATCAATGGCTGAGTGGATAAGGTGACATGTACGTTGTGTTATTTCTTGAGGCGGGGCAATGTGTCGTGGGGTCGAACCCTGGCCTGCCGCAATTTGTTAAATGATTCAATACCACTTGTTCAGTGGTTCCAATGATTATATACATATATATATATATATATATATATATATATATATATATATATATATATATATATATATATATATATATATATATATAATGTTTATGAATGTGTATGCAAAACAATGCAAAATTCCAACTTTGTCGCAACTTGATATAATTTACGACAAATTATATAAGCAGGAGACGAGAGAGTTTAGTATAATTGGGAAATTTTCCACATTATTTCAGCTACGGGGAAATTTGCTGTGATTTTGGACGAAAAGGAATGAAAAAAAAAAAATGTTCTTAAGTGGAAAGACTTTGTGTTTCCTGATTTTACTTGTTCTCTTACAACTTTCCTTACTTTTTCCTGACTCCCATTCTCTTCTCCCTTACCCTCCCATGACTCCCATTCTCTTCTCCCTTACCCTCCCATAACTCCCATTCTCTTCTCCCTCACCCTCCCATGATTTCCATTCTCTCCTCCCTCTATCCTTCCCTCGTTTCTCCTCTCCCTGTTTTCTAAGTCCCTGTCCTGTTTCTTTTTCTCTTTCATACTGATCTTCCTTTGTTTCTTCATACCTGTAACTGCCGGTCAACCAAGCTGTTGCTGCTAGCGTACCGCAGGCACACATGGCTACCACAACCTGGTTGATCTGGCCAGAAACAAGATTGCAGCTTGAGGTGTGAAACACACACACACACACACACACACACACACACACACACACACACACACACACAGGTGCTGTGACTCCACCCCTAGAACCACAATTAGGTGAATACACACTCACACACACACACACACACACACACACAGACACACACACACACACACACACACACACACACACACACACACAGACACACACACTCACACACACACACACACACACACACACACACACACACACACACACACACACACACACACACACACACACACACACACACACTTCAATTATCACTAAGTGCCTACCCGTTGCCTAGCCTAGAGAAGAGATTAGTCGCAGGTGAGGATTGAGAAAGGTGTTTTAATTCTTACCATTAAAATACGGTGACGATAAAAGGTTCCAGGGCTTTTCGGCAGCCTTTCAGGAATATTGGAACTTAGCAGTGGACAGCAAGCTGATAGACAGCGACCATCCAGGGTAGTACCACCCTCCTGTCATGTGAATGTGCAAGACAGTAAGCTGGTAGACAGTGACCAGCCAGGGTAGTAGCACCCTCCTGTCATGTGAATGTGCAAGATAGTAAGCTGGTAGACAGTGACCAGCCAGGGTAGTACCACCCTCCTGTCATGTGAATGTGCAAGATAGTAAGCTGGTAGACAGCGACCATCCAGGGTAGTACCACCCTCCTGTCATGTGAATGTGCAAGATAGTAAGCTGGTAGACAGTGACCAGCCAGGGTAGTACCACCCTCCTGTCACGTGAATGTGAAAGTAAGCTGGTAGACAGCGATCATCCAGGGTAGTACCACCCTCCTGTCATGTGAATGTGAAAGACAGTAAGCTGATAGACAGCGATCATCCAGGGTAGTACCACCCTCCTGTCATGTGAATGTGAAAGACAGTAAGCTGTTAGACAGCGACCATCCAGGGTAGTACCACCCTCCTGTCATGTGAATGTGAAAGACAGTAAGCTGGTAGACAGTGACCAGCCAGGGTAGTACCACCCTCCTGCCATGTAAATGTGAAAGACAGTAAGCTGGTAGACAGCGACCATCCAGGGTAGTACCACCCTCCTGTCATGTGAATGTGAAAGACAGTAAGCTGGTAGACAGCGACCATCCAGGGTAGTACCACCCTCCTGTCATGTGAATGTGAAAGACAGTAAGCTGGTAGACAGCGACCATCCAGGGTAGTACCACCCTCCTGTCATGTGAATGTGAAAGACAGTAAGCTGGTAGACAGCGACCATCCAGGGTAGTACCACCCTCCTGTCATGTGAATGTGAAAGACAGTAAGCTGGTAGACAGCGACCAGCCAGGGTAGTACCACCCTCCTGTCATGTGAATGTGAAAGATAGTAAGCTGGTAGACAGCGATCATCCAGGGTAGTACCACCCTCCTGTCATGTGAATGTGCAAGACAGTAAGCTGGTAGACAGCGACCATCCAGGGTAGTAGCACCCTCCTGTCATGTGAATGTGAAAGACAGTAAGCTGGTAGACAGTGACCAGCCAGGGTAGTACCACCCTCCTGCCATGTGAATGTGCAAGACAGTAAGCTGGTAAAAAGCGACCCTCCAAATAAGTGCTTACCTACTGTCATATTAATTCGAAACACAAACCTGACAAACATTTTGCATGCTGACAGGACCGATTATTTTTCTTTCTGTCTAATGAACAGCTTAGCTGGCACTGAGAGTGAGTCTGGAGTAAACAGAGAGCAAAACTTGGCTGTTCTCTCAGGTGAGAGCCCAGAAAAAAATCTGCGAGAATTGTCTTCCCATCTTACTTTGAACTGCGTTGTTGATTGAGATTCTGTAGGTGTCGATGGGGTTTTGTCATGTAAATGGATAACCGAACGGCTGGGGTTCAAAACCATGGCAGGAGAGTCTAAAACGCACAGGCCAGTGCGTTAACCACTGGTCTAATAAGATTCTTTCATTTAGTTATATTGCCATACACTGTTGGAAGGTTAGCATGAGCCCCACTGTGACTACATATACAGATGGGATTCGTCTGTTAAAACTTGCATTTGTGGTCCAGTGGTGGCCCATGCTAACATTCCTGTGGTGTATAAATATACCTAGTTGGACGAATCTTATTGTAGCTAGCTGGTCTAGTGGCTAGTTCATTGGTCTGGAGTTTTATGACTCTCTGATCGCGGGTTCTATCCCCGCCCGTGGTATAGTTTGTTTGCAATTGTGTCATTACGATTTCGTGAGGTATGGACCAGTGGCTAGCGCACTGGCCTGTGATTGGGATTTCGTGAGCCATTGCTTTTATATTTATTAACATATCGGCCGTTTCCCACCAAGGCAGGGTAACCCGAAAAAGAAAAACTTTCATCATCATTCACTCCATCACTGTCTTGCCAGAGGCGCGCTTACACTACAGTTTATAAAACTGCAAAATTAACACCCCTCCTTCAGAAGGGTGTTAATGTGTAGTAAGTCACATAAATGGTACATAATACCGACACGGTGAAGAGTGAGAGAGATGTGCAACACTTAGGTACCCTTGTTGTCGGTATATATCTTCATCAATCGCATGTTTCTGACTGAAGAAACATTTCGACTATGTAGGTACCCATCTATTGGAGGGTGTTTCCTTGAAGGTGTTTCGGGGGTCAACGCCCCCGAGGCGCGGTCCAGGATCATGGGAAAAAAATACGGTCTCCATCTTTATTCTTAGAGCTCTAGATCTGCAGTCCCTCTAGAATCAAGCAAGAAATAAATACCATCAAAACACTAAAATACCCAGAATGTTTTTATTCCAGAATGTTAATCAAAACAGAAACTAGTGTAAGCTCAATCCATCAAAAACAATTAACTACTCGATATAGCACTCAACCAAGGCCTTCAGAAGTCTCCAGAACACAAGACCCCTCAAGGAAGGTTCCTCGATGTTGGTGAGGGGCTCTTGATTTAGGGAATTGGATCTGTGCTCCAGTTCCCCGAATTAAGCCTGAATGCCTTCCACATCCCCCCCCCAGGCGCTGTATAATCCTCCGGGTTTAGCGCTTCCCCCTTGATTATAATAATAATAATAATAATCCAGAACTCAAGAACACAAATTTGGAGACAATTTCAACACGAATCACAAGGACCCAGTAAAATCATTTAGGCAAGAGGTCTACCAAATCTTCTGCAACGAGTGAGAGAAAAAATGAATAAGCCAAGCAAGAAAAAACCTGTAAACACGAGAAATTGAACATGAGAGAAACTTTTAACATTATGAATGGAATAAATTACTGACGTTCCAGCAGTCGTCTGGAAACCTCCACTACGGCAGCAAGAGAGTTAGCATCAGGCTTCCAGACGTATCTTTCCATTTCCACCGGGAATCCCTCCTGGATGAAGATCTGGTGTGGACTTCAAGGCCCAGCGTGGAGACCTCGGTCCCTTGACGCACGTATCCATGGGACCAGCTTACGCAAGACCCTGGAGCCGATCACAGGAAAAAGACGCCTTACACCACGAGGAATTCACCGGGGATCATCCCTGCGTAATGAGACGAACAGTCCCCAAGGGACCCCTGGATGTATACCTGGGAGACAGAATTATTCTGGAACTAAGGTATAAGAGGTATATATGGCTGGTTTGTTTGAAAAAGGTTTTTAGCTTCTGTCTGTCTGTCTGTCTCTGTCTCTCTGTCTCTCCACATACCAGATACAATCATATATTCCTTTTATTCTAGATGGAAACAAAATAATAAGAGGGAGAGTAAGTGGATATTAAGAGCCAGTATTAATAAGTGGCAGCATAAGTGTTAGCATTAGTTAGAAACAGTAAAAGTGCTAGTATCAGCGGGTAAGAGGCAGTATAAGGGTCAGCATAAGCAAGAGGCAGTATAAGGGCGAGCATAAGCGAGAGGTAGTATATGGGCGAGAGTAAGCAAGAGGCAGTATAAGGGCGAGCATAATCGAGAGGCAGTATAAGGGCCAATGTAAACAAGAGGCAGTGTAAGCGCCAGTATGGGTAAGAGGGAGTATGTAAGTTCCAGTGTAAGTAAGAGGCAATATAAGCTCCAGGAAAATCCAGTAAGAGGCAGTATAAGAGCTAGTATAAGTAAGAGGCAGTATAAGCGCCAGAATAAGTGAGTAAGAGGCAGTATAAGTGTGTGGTAGTATGAGATGCAAGCCATTGAGGTCCTTATCAACTCTGACCATTGCCTCAGTGAGTCATCATTTACATAATGTTATGCATGGTCCCTGGTCTCTGTTGACGCTCCTCTCCGGACCGGGACCGAGGGGACCATTCCGTGAGTGAGGGGAGGAAGAGGCGGGGAAGGGGGAATGAGAGAAAAAAAGAAAGGTCGCGGGGACCATCTTCGGTAATAAAAGAGAGCAAAGGAAGGGAAAGAAAAATATCCTTAGGGAATAAAATTAAGACAGGAAAAAAATATATAATTCTTGGGTGACCTGTGAGTCAGAGGTAACGAGGTAATGAGAGGAGCTGGAGGTAATGAGTGTATGGGATAATGAGGAGGCCAGAGAGGTGCAAACTAGATTTATGAATGCCATGCTACAGTGTGCAGCAGATATTTTACACATGTGTAATATACAATACCTACAAGATGATGAATTAGATACATGTGCAACATCTGGATATCATTATTATAGACGTTTCGCCCTCCAGAGGCTTTATCAACACAAATTCAACGATTTAATGGGAAGAAATTTATTAGTTTTAAGAGGGCGGGTGCAAGAGACAAAAGGAAGCATTGGTGGAATGACGAGGTAAATAGGGAAGAAAAGGTTAAGAATGATATTTACAACGTAGTAAGGATATACGGAAGACAGAATATATGGAGAGAATAAGAGAGGAAAAAAGAGAGAGGCTAGAGATTGCAAAAGAGAAGCTAATGAGAGAATGGCAATTTTTTTCGAGAATAAGAAATAGTTTTGGAGTGAGATTAATAATCTGAGAAAGCTGAGAAACAAAGAGATTTGACAGTTAAAAACTGAAAAAAAAAATACAACTAAAGCACAATATCGTGACTGAAATAATTCATAATTAATCCAAAATACCGAGACTGGAACAATCCACAACTAATTCACAATACCGAGACTGGAACAATTCACAGCTAATTCACAATACTGAGACTGGAAAAACTCACAATTAACCCACAATACCAAGACTGGAACAATTCGCAATTAACAATACCGAGACTGGAACAATTCACAGCTTATTCACAATACCGAGACTGGAACAATTCACAGCTAATTCACAATACCGAGACTGGAAAAATTCACAGCTAATTCACAATACTGAGACTGGAAAAATTCACAATTAACCCACAATATCAAGACTGGAACAATTCACAATACACAATACCGAGACTGGAATAATTCACAGCTAATTCACAATACCGAGACTGGAACAATTCACAACTAATTCACAATACCGAGACTAGAACAATTCACAACTAACTCACAATTTAGAGACGAAACTTTGGTAGAGATTAAAGCAATTTTTTAGCGCATACACAGACATACACCTCACTGTGTATATACACAGACATACACCTCACTGTGTATATACACAGACATACACCTCACTGTGTATATACACAGACATACACCTCACTGTGTATATACACAGACATACACCTCACTGTGTATATACACAGACATACACCTCACTGTGTATATACACAGACATACACCTCACTGTGTATATACACAGACATACACCTCACTGTGTATATACACAGACATACACCTCACTGTGTATATACACAGACATACACCTCACTGTGTATATACACAGACATACACCTCACTGTGTATATACACAGACATACACCTCACTGTGTATATACACAGACATACACCTCACTGTGTATATACACAGACATACACCTCACTGTGTATATACACAGACATACACCTCAATGTGTATATACACAGACATACACCTCACTGTGTATATACACAGACATGCGCCTCACTGTGTATATACACAGACATACGCCTCACTGTGTATATACACAGACATACACCTCACTGTGTATATACACAGACATACACCTCACTGTGTATATACACAGACATACACCTCACTGTGTATATACACAGACATACACCTCACTGTGTATATACACAGACATACACCTCACTGTGTATATACACAGACATACACCTCACTGTGTATATACACAGACATACACCTCACTGTGTATATACACAGACATACACCTCACTGTGTATATACACAGACATACACCTCACTGTGTATATACACAGACATACACCTCACTGTGTATATACACAGACATACACCTCACTGTGTATATACACAGACATACACCTCACTGTGTATATACACAGACATACACCTCACTGTGTATATACACAGACATACACCTCACTGTGTATATACACAGACATACACCTCACTGTGTATATACACAGACATACACCTCACTGTGTATATACACAGACATACACCTCACTGTGTATATACACAGACATACACCTCACTGTGTATATACACAGACATACACCTCAATGTGTATATACACAGACATACACCTCAATGTGTATATACACAGACATACGCCTCACTGTGTATATACACAGACATACGCCTCACTGTGTATATACACAGACATACACCTCACTGTGTATATACACAGACATACACCTCACTGTGTATATACACAGACATACACCTCACTGTGTATATACACAGACATACACCTCACTGTGTATATACACAGACATACACCTCACTGTGTATATACACAGACATACACCTCACTGTGTATATACACAGACATACACCTCACTGTGTATATACACAGACATACACCTCACTGTGTATATACACAGACACATACACCTCACGCCGTGTATACACAGACACATACACCTCACGCTGTGTATACACAGACACATACACCTCACGCTGTGCATACACAAACACACCTCACACTGTGTATACACAAGCATATACACCTCACGCCGTGTATACACAGACACACACACCTCACACTGTGTGTACACAAGCACATACACCTCACGCTGTGTATACACAGACATACACCCGACGCTGTGTATACACAAACACATACACCTCACGCTGTATATACACAAACACATACACCTCACGCTGTGTATACACAGACATACACCCGACGCTGTGTATACACAGATACATACACCTCACGCTGTGTATACACAAACACATACACCTCACGCTGTGTATACACAAACACATACACCTCACGCTGTGTATACACAAACACATACACTTAACGCTGTGTATACACAAACACATACACCTCACGCTGTGTATACACAAACACATACACCTCACGCTGTATATACACAAACACATACACCTCACGCTGTGTATACACAAACACATACACCTCACGCTGTGTATACACAAACACATACACCTCACGCTGTATATACACAAACACATACACCTCACGCTGTGTATACACAAACACATACACCTCACGCTGTATATACACAAACACATACACCTCACGCTGTGTATACACAGACACATACACCTGCGGGTTAAGTCTGAGGGGTTGTCGATTTATATGAGGTGAGAATTTCGGAATTTGGGGGTGTTATTTTTCGAGAATATCCGAGCAGAGGAAGGGAGGGGAGAGGAGGGGAGGGAAGGGGAAGGGAGGGGAGTATGAAGAAAGGGGAGGGATCGAGTGAGGGGAGAGATGTTAGGGGGGGAGATGAAGAGGAGTAAGGGTATAAGATAAGTTTGTGTGAAAAGGAAACAGATCAGGTGGGAGAGAAGAGGAGAGGAAGGGGTGAAGGGATATATATATATATATATATATATATATATATATATATATATATATATATATATATATATATATATATATATATATATATATATATATATATATATATATATATATATATACAGAGAGAGAGAGAGAGAGAGAGAGAGAGAGAGAGAGAGAGAGGCTGACAGACAGACTTATAAACAGTACACACACACACACATTGCCAGGAGCTGAGTCTCTATCCCTGCACCCACAATTATGTGAGTACACACACAAACACACACACACACACACACACACACACACACACACACACACACACACACACACACACACACACACAAACACACACAAACACACACACATACACACACACCTCTGCCAGCATCGCCCCCACCAGAGCGGGAGATGAAATTCCAGCCAGTAAGTTTGTAGTGACGACAAGGGAAGAGGGAGGGGGAGGAGGGTGCGAAGGAGGGGGAAGAAGGGATGATGGGAAGGGGGAGGGCGTGGAAAAGTGTTGTGGGGAAAGGGGGTTTATAGTATTAGGGGGGTAATGATAGGTCACTTCCCATCTTACCTCTGCTACCTTTCCCATCTCACCTGAGATACCGTCTCTATCTCACCTGAGATGCCTTCCCCATCTCACCTGAGATGCCTCCCCCATCTCACCTGAGATGCCTTTCCCATCTCACCTGAGATGCCTTTCCCATCTCATCTGAGATACCTCTCCCATCTCACCTGAGATACCTTCCCCATCTCACCTGAGATACCTTCCCCATCTCACCTGAGATACCTTCGCCATCTCACCTGAGATACCTTCCCCATCTCACCTGAGATACCTTCCCCATCTCACCTGAGATACCTTCCCCATCTCACCTGAGATACCTTCCCCATCTCACCTGAGATACCTTCCCCATCTCACCTGAGATACCTTCCCCATCTCACCTGAGATACCTTTCCCCATCTCACCTGAGATGCCTTCCCCATCTCACCTGAGATACCTTCCCCATCTCACCTGAGATACCTTCCCATCTCACCTGAGATACCTTCCCCATCTCACCTGAGATACCTTCCCCATCTCACCTGAGATACCTTCCCCATCTCACCTGAGATACCTTCCCCATCTCACCTGAGATACTTTTCCCATCTCACCTGAGATACCTTTCCCCATCTCACCTGACATACCTTCCCCATCTCACCTGAGATACCTTCCCCATCTCACCTGAGATACCTTCCCCATCTCACCTGAGATACCTTCACCATCTCACCTGAGATACCTTCCCCATCTCACCTGAGATACCTTCCCCATCTCACCTGACATACCTTCCCCATCTCACCTGAGATACCTTCCCCATCTCACCTGAGATACCTTCCCCATCTCACCTGAGATACCTTCACCATCTCACCTGAGATACCTTCCCCATCTCACCTGAGATACCTTTCCCATCTCACCTGAGATACCTTCCCCATCTCACCTGAGATACCTTCTCCATCTCACCTGAGATACCTTCCCTATCTCACCTGAGATACCTTCCCCATCTCACCTGAGATACCTTCCCTATCTCACCTGAGATACCTTTCCCATCTCACCTGAGATACCTTCCCTATCTCACCTGAGATACCTTCCCCATCTCACCTGAGATACCTTCCCCATCTCACTCGTGTTCTCGTCCCATTTCTCTTAAGTTTCTACTTGTGGGTCTTCAGCAAACACAGCGGACTCTGAAATTTCAGTCGACTCGACAAATACAGTCGATTCTGTAAACACACTCATTCCCGGCTGTAGAATATTTCTCCCCGATACGAGTCCGGGTTTTAGCAAATACAGTTCGTACGAAGATCAATTTGTTTTTGTTTTGTGTGTTTCTTAAACAAAAACATATTTTATTGTTATTGTGTGTAAAGTCAAGTTACCAAGGAGATTTTTTGATGATTAAGACGCATGGGCAACAAGTGGGTATCTTTATTGATTATACGTTACGCCCAACAGCAGATTTCTTCAGATTTCAGTCCAGTAACTTCTGCCTCTGTATTTTGCTGAATAAGTAGGAGAAACATTTCAACTCTCAAGACACCCAATTGTTGCACTTGGGAATGCAAGTAGCTAGCGCCAACAGTCTCGTGGAACTGTGACGCGTGACACCATCTACGGGGAAATTTCAGATAAACCAAACTTTAATTATGGCAATGCAGTTTAAGAGAAGGATAAGGTTTACGTGACGAATGCTCGCTAGAGGTCACGATTAAACTACTCTGGAGTCTAGAAGTCGAGTCCTGGGCAGGGTAAGACATATGGGCAAGCCTCCTTATACCTACTGCCCCTATTTACCTAGCAATAAGTAGGTACCCAGGTGGTAGATCATTGTTTCGGGTGTCTTTCTGAACTATAATGTATCAGATAATTAAGATATTGTAAGGATAAGACTGGGATGACAGTTCTTACTTTCATCATTATGCCGAGGTAAGATAAAAGGTTATATATCGTTATTTACTACAAGGTATGCAAACCATAGCTGACATTATATAGAAAGACGCTTGTTATGCAGAGCATTTCGGGTAAATTAGGTCCTTGTCCCGGGATGCGACCCACACCAGTCCACTAACACCCAGGTACCCACGTTATTGATGGGTGAACATAGACAACCAGTGTAAAGAAACACGCCCAGTGCTTCTACCCTCGCTGGGAATTGAACGCAGACCCTCGCCGTGTGAAGCGACAGCTTTTAGCGATCAGGGCACGGGGCAAATTAAAACCGAGGAACTCTAAAAAGAGCTAACTGGAGCTCATCATTAAGCACCGACAGATTTCAGGGCTCCGTTTTCAGTCTATCCAAAAGAAAAGTCAGAATATTATCCCATGTTTTGAATCATTATTTTATTTATCTCGAAAAGTACAAACAAGTCAACTCGTTTAATTTTGCTAAAAGTGCAAACAAGTCAACTCGTTTAATTTTGCTAAAAGTACAAACAAGTCAACTCGTTTAATTTTGCTAAAAGTACAAACAAGTCAACTCGTTTAATTTTGCTAAAAGTACAAACAAGTCAACTCGTTAAAATTTTCTGAACTAGAGCAGATTTCGAACGAAAATTGGATTGCTTCTTGGAAGAAGTGTCAGGGTGTCAGATCAACCAGGCTGTGATGGAATGTGGGGCAGCGGACCTCCAGCAGCAACAGCCTGGTTGACCAGGTAAGCATCAGAGGAGCCTGGCCCATGGCCGGGCTCCGAGACTAGTCAAACTCTCGAAGCTCTTCAAAGGTATAAAGTTAAAGGTGTGATGGCTACACAGGCATGCAGACTGCTGGCAGCTACAGCCTGGTTGATCAGTCACCAGGTAAGTCTGCTCTGAGAGCCCCCAAACACCTAGACAGCACACGACAGTTCTTTATCTAGACAGATTAAGATGCCGGTGGTTAGCTACCCAGGATAACCCAAGAAAGTCAGTGCGTCATCGAGGACTCTGTCTTATTTCCATTCGGGTCCTTCAGTCTTGTCCCCCAGGATGCGACCCACACCAATCGACTAACAACCAGGACTTACTGCTAAGTAAACAGGGACAGCAGGTGTAATGTGCCTAACGCTCAATTACCTACTTACTGCTAGGTGAACAGGTACAACAGGAATTAAGTAACCAACACCCATGTACCTACTTACTGCAAGGTGAACAGGGACAGCAGATATAAGGTGACTAACACCCAGGTA
Organism: Cherax quadricarinatus; assembly: GCF_038502225.1. Lineage (NCBI taxonomy): Eukaryota > Metazoa > Arthropoda > Malacostraca > Decapoda > Parastacidae > Cherax > Cherax quadricarinatus. The sequence continues at coordinate 952,740 of NC_091355.1, forward strand.
CCTACTTACTTCTAGGTACCCAGAGACATTAGGTATTAAGAAAAAATGCTAATATTTCCACCCGACCGGGGATTGAACCACGGACACTCCGTGTGTGAGGCAAGAGCGTTACCTACGTCTTCCCAATATACTTCCATGTCCTCTTCTATCTGTCTTTTCAATGTACTCGCACGTACTCCCAGGTACCACAAGCGTCGCTTATAAAGGGCCTTCAGTTCTCCTACTGGCTTGGATATATCTAATTCAGGTGTATCTCAGCTGCTTCCCAGAATAGACAGAGCGAGCATATTCAACCCGTTACCGCAATAGACAAGGTCTGACCGTATTCACGACACTGACCAGAACATAGACGTGCTGTATATGAAACTGACAGTGTAGTGCATCTGACAGTTTGGCATATACACAACGTACAAAGTATGTGGTTAGCCTTGATTGTTAGTTAATTGGGATTAAAGGCTAGCAGCTACACGCAAGTCATTAAGGCTGCATGTAACCCGTACACCACTAGCCAAGAATACATTAATTTATACAATAAGGATTTAAGTAAACTCGGAGAAGTGGATAAAAAGCTTTAAGGAAAAATATTTAGATTTCTTCCTTAAGCCATCTGAATATTCCACTTTCCCTACCACCCCATTTTTAAGTTATTTTTTTTAGTTATCAATTTATATACACACACACACACACGTATATGTATATATATATATATATATATATATATATATATATATATATATATATATATATATATATATATATATATATGCTATAAGATCACAGCAAACAGGTGATTTCAGAATATGCAAAACAACCACTGTGAAAGAATAGAGAAGTTCCAAGCGCATTCGTGACTACTCACATTATCAAGGAACAATGAAAGTAAAGCATCAAAGGAAGGTATATAAAGCGGTAGCCCACACCTCACTATCAGATCCCACAACAAAGAAACACCTGACGCGAGACAGCAGGCCCGCCGGCCGAACTAGACAGGTCCTTTACACAACCCACCAACAAACTATTCTACCCAAGAAATAAGAAATTTAAAAAAATTATTATTTGTCCAATTTATTATTATTAAATTCTTCCCAAATTCTATTAATTATAAATGGATCTAATTTATATAAACCAAAGGAAATATTCATATTATTGTCAAAACTGCTTTTTATGAAACAAGATTCAATTATATTCCTGTCGACCATGGACTTGCTTGATACTACTTTCTCAACTTTTTGAAAATCAATTGGATGGTTAAAATCTCTTACATGAATAAATAGAGCATTGGAATCTTGTCCAGTTCTAATGCTATATTTATGTTGTTTTAATCTTAGTTCGAGATTTTTACCAGTTTGACCGTAATAAACTTTATCGCAAATTTTACAAGGAATCTTATAGACACATCCATCAGCATTTAGGGGGGAATTCTATGTTGGTTCTCCCTTACCATGAAAATTTGGTTGATATGCCTTCTCTTCTTAAGACTTTTAATATTAAAGTTGTATTAAAAAATCTTGACACAGTAAAAAAACTTTTGGTAAAGAATTCCCCCCAAAATGCTGATGGATGTGTCTATAAGATTCCTTGTAAAATTTTCGATAAAGTTTATTACGGTCAAACTGGTAAAAATCTCGAACTAAGATTAAAACGACATAAATATAGCATTAGAACTGGACAAGATTCCAATGCTCTATTTATTCATGTAAGAGATTTTAACCATCCAATTGATTTTCAAAAAGTTGAGAAAGTAGTATCAAGCAAGTCCATGGTCGACAGGAATATAATTGAATCTTGTTTCATAAAAAGCAGTTTTGACAATAATATGAATATTTCCTTTGGTTTATATAAATTAGATCCATTTATAATTAATAGAATTTGGGAAGAGTTTAATAATACATTGGACAAATAATAATTTTTTAAATTTCTTATTTCTTGGGTAGAATAGTTTGTTGGTGGGTTGTGTGAAGGACCTGTCTAGTTCGGCCGGCGGGCCTGCTGTCTCGCGTCAGGTGTTTCTTTGTTGTGGGATCTGATAGTGAGGTGCTGGCCGGACCCCTTATATAGCTTCCTTGTATGCTTTACTTTCATAGTTCCTTGATAATGTGAGTAGTCACGAAAGCGCTTGGAATTTCTCTATTTTTTCAGAGTGGTTGTTGTTTTGCATATATATATATATATATATATATATATATATATATATATATATATATATATATATATATATATATATATATATATATATATATGGATAACTGAAGCATAACGAATATTTATCAATGTTCAATAGCAACTCACATGGGGATAGATACTCAGGAGATTAATTGATCTGTATATTTCGATCCTCTTCTCTTTACTCAAGCTTTTCCAATAATGGTTGGAAAGAGGAGGAGAATAAAAGGAAAGAGAAGGAGGAGGAAGAGGAGGCAAGTCATTATGGTGTTGTTCTCACATTTGAGATTAGAGATGACAAGGCGAAAGACTGTTTAAATTATAATGGAAGTGTGTGTGTGTGTGTGTGTGTGTGTGTGTGTGTGTATGTGTGTGTGTGTGTGTGTGTTCACTTATTTGTGGTTGCAGAGGTCGAGTCACAACTCCTGGTACATGTGTGTGTGTGGAAGCTCCTCCTACTGTTTTCGCTTTAAGCTCATCCACATTGCCCACCACCCTGAGGCTAAAAAAGTACTTCCTAACAGCCCTTTGCCTCATTTATGTCATCAACTTCCTCCTCTAATACCCCAACCTGTAATCTTAATCTCAAACTTCATCTCACTCTTGTAAAGACAATCAAAATAGTCACTGATAAAGGTACCTTAAACAGTGAAAATTATCACATAGTCATTTCCCCGTCACTGGTATTGTATTTCTCTTCATAATTTCTTTCTAATTTTCAATTATCCAATTATTTTCTCAAATTCCTTATTATTGATGCTAAAATTTCTGAGTGAACAGAAATAACTAAGATAAAAGAACATAAGTGCAACTAATATGACATTTTATTGTGGAAACGTTTCGCTCTTCAGGAGCTTTGTCAAGGCTTGACAAAGCTCCTGGGGAGCGAAACGTTGCCACAGTAAAATGCCACATTAGTTTGTGTCTTTATCAAGTCACAAATACATCTACAAGTCTGTGATTTGCTAAAGCCCACTGTGTGGGCGAAACGTTGTCAGTATGGGCGAAACGTAGTCAACGTGGGCGAAAAGCAGTCAACATGGGCGAAAAGTAGTCAACATGGGCGAAACGTAGTCAATAAAGGCTCGCATTATGCTGCATTTGTTTTAATTTTTCCCATCGCGTGGGTATTTTATGCCATTCATCTCCATACATCCTCTGAGAATCTCGGAAAGGTCGTCAGAGGATGAATGGAGAAAGGAAGAAGGAACGCGAGAATAAAGAGGATAATAAGAGCCGTGGGGAAGATGTTTGTAGGTGAGATAGATAAAGAAGAGCCTTGAATAGGAGGAAGTCTGCCATTATAAGCAACTTAAAAAGTATAATTAAAGGGTGGATCCTCGTTGCTCAGAAATACAAGAATTATACGACCAGGTGAGGCCGCGGAAACCCCTATAATTGGTGCAACATTAGAGAAACTAGGAATGAAGGCGAGATTTGTAGGAGTCTAGATTATAGCCGGAAAAATTATGTTTATGTTACGAGATGCGTATGGATACTAGGGGAGACTACGTACAACTACTGTTACTACTACTACTACTGCTGCTACCACTACTAGTATTGCTGCTACCACTACTACGATTACTACTGCTGCTACCACACTACTACTACTGCTAATACTGCTACTCTACTACTGCTAATACTACTACCACTGCTACCACTACAACTAGTACTACTACTACTACTGCTGCTAAATTTACGTCGACAGTCATTACCACTACCACGACTACTACTACTTCTACTACTACTATTACTACTGGTTTCTGGCGAATTGGTTACAACACTGAGCCAGAAGTTTGGCAACGTTTCACTTTTGTACTAAAACTCTAAACAGGGCAAAACGTGCTATGAACGTTTTGTTTCAACACCCTGAGGAGATGAACTTTGAACTTGCCTTGTAACAACTGGAACTTAAGTCTCCTTGAACTTAAAATTCCGGAAGTGACATTGAAATCCGTGATACAAAATTTGCTTATCTAAATCTATTTTAAAAACCTTTTCAAATTACAATATTAGTTTTTTTTGAGTGTTATGAGAAAGAAATTTTACGAAATGCGAGTTTATATTATTAGTAAAACTTAGAATAAGAGAGTTAAACCTAGGATAAAACAGTGATAAACCTTATAGTAAAACCTGGGATATAACAATAAACCCTGGGGAAAATTCTGCTTTAAAGAATAAAATAAAACGATAAATTCTAGTTAAAACCAAGAGGGAAAAATGTAATAAAACCTTCAATAAAACCTGGAATTAAAACTAGAAATAAACCTGGAATTAAACTGAGAATGAAACCTAGAGTTATACTGGGAAGGAAACCTGAAATAAACCAAGAGTGAAACTTGGAATAAACCTAAAGTGAAACCTGGAATTAAACCTAGAGTGAAACCTGGAATTAAACCTAGAGTGAAACCTGGAATTAAACCTAGAATAAAACCGGGAATAAACCCTAGAACAAAACCTGAAATAAAACCTAGGAACAAAACACAAAGACTAAACGACCCAGTTTCCGTACTCTTAACCAAACAAACAACAAACAAGCAGAAAAACAATCACAAAATAAATAACTCCCTCGCAATAACAACAACATAAAGAGCGAAACAATCACGGAAAAAATCGCCCTCTGCTGTTATCTGATCAAGAAAAAACTGAAATACAGTGAATCTAGGAAAAATAATTTTTTGATAGTAAGAAATACCTAAAAAATCCCATGAAAAAATTCCCAAAGAAAACACATAATATTTAAAGCATTAGAAGAAATTCTCTCAAAATATAATTAAAAGATCTTTTAGCAATGTATAAACAGGAAGAGTATTTAGACTGTATACACAACAACAAAAGGTAAAGTTTGTTTCTAAGTGCTGGTACGTCTTAGGAAAGAAGGTAATGAAAGCAATGGCAGACATTGAAATTGGAGGCCTTTTACGTTTAGAAGCCATTAGACTTAGATTTAGAGGGGATTAGCGGAATGGTCTTGCCTAGATTGGAAAGGGGAAGCCATTAGGTGACTTCCCATAGTGTGTTGCTTTTAAAGAGAGTCCACCAATTGAGAGGAGTTACCTATGTTATGACCCTAAGCTTGCTCTACTGGGAGTTATTAAACCATGGGTTGGGTCAATAGCCTAGGTTACACACACACACACACACACACACACACACACACACACACACACACACACACACACACACACACACATACATACACACACACACACACACACACACACACACACACACACACACACACACACACACACAGAAAGGGATGTAGTGGAGGCAGGAACCATACATAGTTTTAAGGCGAGGTATGATAGAGCTCATGAGGCAGGGAGAGAGAGGACCTAGTAGCAATCAGCGAAGAGGCGGGGCCAGGAGCTGTGACTCGACCCCTGCAACCACAAACAGGTGAGTACAAATAGGTGAGTACACACACACACACACACACACACACGCACACACACACACACACGCACACACACACACACACACACACACACACACACACACACACACACACACACACACACAAAGAATCTCCAGCAAAAGCCAGGCATCATTTCCTCCTTAATTATTGTAAAGAAAACTGGAACATCATTTTTGCGTTCCGTAGTAGAAAGCCTGTAATTTGAGTTCTTTTTTTGGGCTGCAGGTCATTAAGTTCTTGTCTGCCGTGGTTGTAGAATAATAGTAGTGGGTGCTGTCTTGTCCGCAGTTCTTTCAGAACCTAGTGTTCAGCACGACCTTGTTTCAGTAGATTGTGTCCTTGTTTACTTGTTTTATGGAGATAGTTTCATTGTTTCGTTGTGTTTGTTTTGATTGAGTTTCTTGGTAGGGCCTTCAGGAGATTTTTTTTTGTTTTGTTTTTGTTTTTTTTTGCTATTATTGCTTTCTGGGGGGATATTTTGGTTCGGTGATTTCTTTACGGTGGGATTTAAGAGGTGTCTACTACACGAGGGTCATTAAATCCGCATGTCACCTGTAAACCCCCAATCAAGCAGACTTGAATCTCTGAATCAGGGATTAGTGAAAAACCTGTGTTGTGTTTATACTGTGATTCGCACCTCTCAGTGTATATACAATGAGAGATACACAACTACATATATATATATATATATATATATATATATATATATATATATATATATATATATATATATATCTATATATATATATATATATATATATATATATAATGATTCACACCTCACGGTGTATACAGTTATACAGTTATTCACACCTTACAGTGTATATAAAATGAACGATTCACAACTCTGTGTGAATGTACAAAAAATACACACCTATATGTGTAAATACACTGAGAGACAACACCCTGTGTATATACATTATTATACACACCTCTTAGTTATGTGCAACGAGATACACACCTCTCAGTATATATACACAGTTATACATACATTTTAGTGTATATGTACAGCTATACAAACCTCTCAATTTTAAGTATACAACAAGACACACACACACGCACACACCTTTCAGTGTATGTACACACATATACACACCTCTCAGTTATATACACCACGGTACACACCTATCACTGTATATACACAGATATACACACCTTTTAGTGTATATACCCTTCAGAATCTTCAGCAAAAATTACATTTCCATCCATTCTCTGTGTTGATATTAAGTTCTGGGAAGTACTTCTCTTAAGTTACATTAACTGTATCGTGTCTTACTTCTGCTGTTATTGCGTCTATTATTTTTTTATTTGTACTTCTGTTTTCCTTTGAGTTTTGTTTCGCGGATTTTGTATTTCCCAGTTTAAAAATTAATGTACCGAGCGAGCTTTGTCTGCGAAGATTTATTAGTTAATGCGAGAGAGAGAGAGAGAGAGAGAGAGAGAGAGAGAGAGAGAGAGAGAGAGAGAGAGAGAGAGAGAGAGAGAGCATACGAATAAATCATAAAAAAAGCGAAAAATACAAAAATGAAATTGGATATTCCTAGCCACGCACCTTCAATGAATTTTTATGTGGGGGCCGAATTCTTGGTCCGAGTTTATTCGCGTCAAGGTAAAAACTGTGTAATAGGATTCCCACACCGTGTGTCTGAACCACAAACCACAAGACTGTACCGCCCCATGTAACTCTCTCAGCCAACAAGAACAATATTATGTTAAGTAGGAAGTTAAATGAGGTGACATGGAGTGGACAACCCATGCTAGGAGTCAGTGGGCAACCCATGCTAGGAGTCAGTGGGCAACCCATGCTAGGAGTCAGTGGGCAACCCATGCTAGGAGAATCAGTGGGCAACCCATGCTGGGAGAGTCAGTGGGCAACCCATGCTAGGAGAATCAGTGGGCAACCCATGCTGGGAGAGTCAGTGGGCAACCCATGCTAGGAGAGTCGGTGGGCAACCCATGTTGGGAGAATCGGGATGTGTGTGTGTGTGTGTGTGTGTGTGTGTGTGTGTGTGTATGTATATGTGTACGCACACACACACACACACACATACACACACACACACAAACACACACAAGACTAGTCCCAGAGCTAAGAGGTATGTCCTACGAGGAGAGGTTAAGGGAAATCAACCTGACGACACTGGAGGACAGGAGAGATAAAGGAGGACATGATAACGACATACAAAATACTGAGAGGAATTGACAAGGTGGACAAAGACAGGATGTTCCAGTGATGGGACACAGCAACAAGGGGACACAGTTGGAAGTTGAAGACACAGATGAATCACAAGGATGTTAGGAAGTATTTCTTCAGCCACAGAGTAGTCAGTAAGTGGAATAGTTTGGGAAGCGATGTAGTGGAGGCAGGATCCATACATAGCTTTAAGCAGGGGTATGATAAAGCTCACTGTTCATGGAGAGTGACCAAGTAGCGATCAGTGAAGAGGCGGGGCCAGGAGCTCGGACTCGACCCCTGCAACCTCAACTAGGTGAGTATAACTAGGTGAGTACAAACACACACACACACACACACACACACACACACACACACACACACACACACACACACACACACACACACACACACACACACACACACACACACTACAGGTGAGCATCTCCCTGTAAACACTTCACCTCTATTTAATAGACTGAAGTATTCTGTACATTAGTGTACAGGTAAACTACAGCCTTACTGACCCACAAGCTGTCAAAAGACTGTAAACCAACAAACCAAGGAATTTTGCGTATTAAACCAACAAATAAACCAGTTATGTGCTCTAAATAGACTAAGAACATAAGTTAAACAGGTAAATTCAAGAGGGTAAACTTGGCGTTAAACTTGACAGACAAAACGTCAAAAGAAGAGGTAAACAGCGAGTGTAGACTCGAGGCTCCGGATACAGACGCTGATGCTGTTAATTAGTCAGTGAAAAATAAATCTTGAGGACCTTGACTTATGAAGAGATGCAGCAAGTACACTTACACTGTGTGTACACAACCTATGTACACTTACACTGTGTGTACACAACCTATGTACACTTACACTGTGTGTACACAACCTATGTACACTTACACTGTGTGTACACAACCTATGTACACTTACACTGTGTGTACACAACCTATGTACACTTACACTGTGTGTACACAACATTTGTACACTTACACTGTGTGTACACAACCTATGTACACTTACACTGTGTGTACACAACCTATGTACACTTACACTGTGTGTACACAACCTATGTACACTTACACTGTGTGTACACAACATATGTATACTTACACTGTGTGTACACAACCTATGTACACTTACACTGTGTGTACACAATGCACACTTGCACTGTGTATCCAATCTATGTACACTTAAACTGTGTGTATACAACCTATGTACACTTACATTGTGTGTACGCAACCTCTGTACACATCCTAGGTACACTTATAATGTGTATACACATTGTATGTGTACATCTACACCATGTACACCACCCTTGTACCCCCAAACTCTGTACACATAAATCTCTCAGTTAGCAGTATTTATATATTTGAAAACATTCCACTAATGAAAAATATTCTGAACCTTTATAAATAAAAGAAAAATCTCAAGCAAAGTTAATGGCGCAAGAGTCATGATAACTTAGTACCATCCAACTTTGATTGGTATTAAGATAGATAAAATATACTATAATCCTTTGGAAATAATTTTTATTTGTGGACTCTACCAGGAGGCCTGGTCACAGACCGGGCCGCGGGGGCGTTGACCCCCGGAACTCTCTCCAGGTAAACTCCAGGTCTACGATACACGATACACACTGAGTACGCGACTACCTGTATTATCTGGAGTGTAAGGTACGTGATATGCACTGAGTACGCGACTACCTGTATTATCTGGAGTGTAAGGTACGTGATATGCACTGAGTACAAGACTACCTGTATTATCTGGACTGTAAGGTACGTGATATACACTGAGTACACGACTACCTGTATTATCTGGACTGTAAGGTACGTGATGCACACTGAGTACGCGACTACCTGTATTATCTGGACTGTAAGGTACGTGATATACACTGAGTACAAGACTACCTGTATTATCAGGACTGTAAGGTACGTGATATACACTGAGTACAAGACTACCTGTATTATCAGGACTGTAAGGTACGTGATATACACTGAGTACAAGACTACCTGTATTATCTGGACTGTAAGGTACGTGATACACACTGAGTACAAGACTACCTGTATTATCTGGACTGTAAGGTACGTGATATACACTGAGTACAAGACTACCTGTATTGTCTGGACTGTAAGGTACGTGATACACACTGAGTACAAGACTACCTGTATTATCTGGACTGTAAGGTACGTGATACACACTGAGTACAGGACTACCTGTATTATCTGGAGTGTAAGGTTCTTGATACACACTGAGTACAGGACTACCTGTATTATCTGGAGTGTAAGGTACGTGATACACACTGAGTACAGGACTACCTGTATTATCTGGACTGTAAGGTACGTGATACACACTGAGTACAGGACTACCTGTATTATCTGGAGTGTAAGGTACGTGATACACACTGAGTACACGACTACCTGCATTAAGAAGCAGGCAGGGAGGTAGGAAGTCTTGTACAATATACGAACCTACCTGGAAGTCAATTTCCAGAAAATAAGAGCTGCTGGAAGGTCTAAGATACATAATAAGAGTCCGGCGGCTCCTAAGGTTTTGTGGTGAGTCCAGAGTCCAGAGGAATGGACTGAAGATGGTGTGTTGCACTACCTGTAAATGCGGCCGCCGGGAAAAATATATACTGTCGGTTCCAGAACACGAGACTTGCTGGAAAGTGTGTGTGGTGCTGGAGGACTATCACATAGTGTGTGTGTGTGTGTGTGTGTGTGTGTGTGTGTGTGTGTGTGTGTGTGTGTATGTGTGTGTGTGTGTGTGTGTGTGTGTGTGTGTGGTTATCTGTCTGTTTGTCTATTGCCTACTCAGTGCCTTAAGAAATAGGCATGATAATATATGTATATATATATATATATATATATATATATATATATATATATATATATATATATATATATATATATATATATATATATATATATATATATATAACAAAAACCCACTTAACAATAATGAATATTTCCCGGAAGCCAAATTTTGTTAAAAAAAAAGAAAAAAGAACTGTAGAAGCTCACTTTGCTAAAAACTCATTTCAAAAAACAAGTTCACTTCGCTTCAAAAAAGAAAACTTCGCGAAAAGCTCAATTTGCTTTAGAAAACACTACGCATAAAGTCCACTTAGCGAAGGAAAGTAAAGTGTACCTGGAACTTAAAAAAAAAAATTACTTGAATAAGTGTCGATAAATTCATTCTCTTTCTTTCTCTCTCTCTCCTCTCTCTCTCTCTCTCTCTCTCTCTCTCTCTCTCTCTCTCTCTCTCTCTCTCTCTCTCTCTCTCTCTCTCTCTCAAATTTTTTTTTTAAATTTTTAAACCACTGAGAAATTCGTGAAAAATTATCGAAATTTCTAATTCGCTGAATTTTTAAAGTATTACTATAATATTAATTATATATTAAAATTATGTTTATCAATATTAATATTATATTAGTTATACTAATATGTTAAATAAATATTAATATTATATTTATTAATATAAATATTATATTAATTAATGCTAATAATATATTAATTTGTATCAATACTATATTAATTTATATTGATACTATAATAATTTATATTGATCATATATTAATTTATATTAATTAATATTAATATATTATTATTGTGACCTCTAACGAGCGGTATTTTTCAATAACAACACTGAGACTAGCCAAGGACTCGAACCTATGTTGTTTTGGCCCCCCTCATGGTGAGTGAAAACACATGATGCTCTAACCCACAGGACCACGCAATCCTTCAAAAACCAAGCACCCAGCCAAGCTAGGTGTGTTACCTTGGTACGAGGACATACGGTGGTATGGGTGCCTCTGATCAATACCACTCGTTGGTGGTTACAATAATATAAAATACTGCTTGTCGGGCTAGTACACCAAACGGGGGAGTAGAATGAAATTAGCTCAGAGGCACCCACACCACTGTATGTCCTCGGACCAAGGTAACACACCTAGCTTGACCGGGTGCTTGGTTTTTATAGGATTGCGTGGTCCTGTGGGTTAGAGTATCATGTGTTTTCGCTCACCAAGAGGCAGGTCGAAAACAACTTGGGTGCGAGGCCTTGGCTAGTCGCAGTGTTGTTACTGATTATATTAATTAATATTAATATTATATTATTTAATATTAATATTATATTAATTAATATTAATATTATATTAATTAACATTAATATTTAAATAATTAATATTATATTAATTAATAATATTATTATATTAATATTATATTAATTAATATTAATATTATATTAATTAATATTAATATTATATTAATTAATATTAATATTATATTAATTAATATTAATATTATATTAATTAATATTAATATTATATTATTTAATATTAATATTATATTATTTAATATTAATATTATATTAATTTAATAACATTATTTTAACATAATAATATTATGATATAATTTTATTTTAATATTAATTATATATTAATAAAACATTAAAAAAGTTACATACATTTCTGTTAACAAATCTAAGCGAAATATTACTCACGAAAATAGTGTACACAGAGAACGTGCACAAGAGTTGTGTACACAAAGTGTAGGTGTATATAGTATGAGTACATACACAGTGTAGGTGTAAAAACGCTGTGTACGCACAGTGTAGGTGTATATACATTGTGTACACAGGTTGTGTACACAGTGCAAGTGTACACAGGTTGTGTACACACAGTATAAGTGTACATAGGTTGTGTACACACAATGTAAGTGTACATAGGTTGTGTACACACAGTGTAAGTGTACATAGGTTGTGATCACACAGTGTAAGTGTACTTGTTGCATCTCTTCATAAGTCAAGGTCCTCAAGATTTATTTTTCACTGACTAATTAACAGCATCAGCGTCTGTATCCGGAGCCTCGAGTCTACACTCGCTGTTTACCTCTTCTTTTGACGTTTTGTCTGTCAAGTTTAACGCCAAGTTTACCCTCTTGAATTTACTTGTTTAACTTATGTTCTTAGTCTATTTAGAGCACATAACTGGTTTATTTGTTGGTTTAATACGCAAAATTCCTTGGTTTGTTGGTTTACAGTCTTTTGACAGCTTGTGGGTCAGTAAGGCTGTAGTTTACCTGTACACTAATGCACAGAATACTTCAGTCTATTAAATAGAGGTGAAGTGTTTACAGGTAGATGCTCACTTGTAGTGTGTGTGTGTGTGTGTGTGTGTGTGTGTGTGTGTGTGTGTATGTACTTCCCGATTTTCCCAGCCTGTGTTGCCCTCTGACTCTCCTAGCATGGGTTGCCCACTGACCCTACTAGCATGGGTTGCCCACTGGCTCCTAGCATGGGTTGCCCACTGACCCTCCTAGCATGGGTTGCCCACTGATCCTCCTAGCATGGGTTGCCCACTAGCTCCTAGCATGGGTTGCCCACTGACCCTCCTAGCATGGGTTGCCCACTGAACCTCCTAGCATGGGTTGCCCACTGACCCTCCTAGCATGGGTTGCCCACTGACTCTCCTAGCATGGGTTGCCCACTGACCCTCCTAGCATGGGTTGCCCACTGACTCCTAGCATGGGTTGCCCACTGACCCTCCTAGCATGGGTTGCCCACTGACTCCTAGCATGGGTTGCCCACTGACCCTCCTAGCATGGGTTGCCCACTGACTCCTAGCATGCGTTGCCCACTGACTCCTAGCATGGGTTGCCCACTGACTCTCCTAGCATGGGTTGCCCACTGACTCTCCTAGCATGGGTTGCCCACTGACCCTCCTAGCATGGGTTGCCCACTGATTCTTATAGCATGGGTTGCCCACTGACCCTTCTAGCATGGGTTGCCCACTGGCTCCTAGCATGGGTTGCCCACTGACTCTCCTAGCATGGGTTGCCCACTGACTCTCCTAGCATGGGTTTCCCACTGACCCTCCTAGCATGGGTTGCCCACTGACTCCTAGCATGGGTTGCCCACTGGCTCTCCTAGCATGGGTTGCCCACTGACTCTCCTAGCATGGGTTGCCCACTGACCCTCCTAGCATGGGTTGCCCACTGACCCTCCTAGCATGGGTTGCCCACTGATTCTCCTAGCATGGGTTGCCCACTGACTCCTAGCATGGGTTGCCCACTGATCCTCCTAGCATGGGTTGCCCACTGACTCCTAGCATGGGTTGCCCACTCCATGTCACCTCATTTAACTTCCTACTTAACATAATATTGTTCTTGTTGGCTGAGAGAGTTACATGGGGCGGTACAGTCTTGTGGTTTGTGGTTCAGACACACGGTGTGGGAATCCTATTACACAGTTTTTACCTTGACGCGAATAAACTCGGACCAAGAATTCGGCCCCCACATAAAAATTCATTGAAGGTGCGTGGCTAGGAATATCCAATTTCATTTTTGTATTTTTCGCTTTTTTATGATTTATTCGTATGCTCTCTCTCTCTCTCTCTCTCTCTCTCTCTCTCTCTCTCTCTCTCTCTCTCTCTCTCTCTCTCTCTCTCTCTCTCTCTCTCTCTCTCTCTCTCTCTTTCTCTCTCTCTTTCATTCATTATATACACACACGAATGGCCTATAGCTACGTGTATAATTATATATATATATATATATTATATATATATATATATATATATATATATATATATATATATATATATATATATATATATATATATATATATATATAATTATATTATTATTTTTTTATTATCACACTGGCCGATTCCCACCAAGGCAGGGTGGCCCGAAAAAGAAAAACTTTCACCATCATTCACTCCATCATTGTCTTGCCAGAAGGGTGCTTTACACTACAGTTTTTAAACTGCAACATTAACACCCCTCCTTCAGAGCGCAGGCACTGTACTTCCCATCTCCAGGACTCAAGTCCGGCCTGCCGGTTTCCCTGAACCCCTTCATAAATGTTACTTTGCTCACACTCCAACAGCACGTCAAGTATTAAAAATCATTCTTCTCCATTCACTCCTATCAAACACACTCACGTACGCCTACTAGAAGTCCAAGCCCCTCGCACACAAAACCTCCTTTACCCCCTCCCTCCAACCTTTCCTAGGCCGACCCCTACCCCGCCTTCCTTCCACTACAGACTGATACACCCTTGAAGTCATTCTGTTTCCCTCCATTCTCTCTACATGTCCGAACCACCTCAACAACCCTTCCTCAGCCCTCTGGACAACAGTTTTGGTAATCCCGCACCTCCTCCTAACTTCCAAACTACGAATTCTCTGCATTATATTCTCACCACACATTGCCCTCAGACATGACATCTCCACTGCCTCCAGCCTTCTCCTCGCTGCAACATTCATCACCCATGCTTCACACCCATATAAGAGCGTTGGTAAAACTATACTCTCATACATTCTCCTCTTTGCCTCCAAGGACAAAGTTCTTTGTCTCCACAGACTCCTAAGTGCACCACTCACCCTTTTTCCTTCATCAATACTATGATTCACCTCATCCTTCATAGACCCATCCGCTGACACGTCCACTCCCAAATATCTGAATGCATTCACCTCCTCCATACTCTCTCCCTCCAATCTGATATCCAATCTTTCATCACCTAATATTTTTGTTATCCTCATAACCTTATTCTTTCCTGTATTCACTTTTAATTTTCTTCTTTTGCACACCCTACCAAATTCATCCACCAATCTCTGCAACTTCTCTTCAGAATCTCCCAAGAGCACAGTGTCATCAGCAAAGAGCAACTGTGACAACTCCCACTTTATGTGTGATTCTTTATCTTTTAACTCCACGCCTCTTGCCAAGACCCTCGCATTTACTTCTCTTACAACCCCATCTATAAATATATTAAACAACCACGGTGACATCACACATCCTTGTCTAAGGCCTACTTTTACTGGGAAATAATTTCCCTCTTTCCTACATACTCTAACTTGAGCCTCACTATCCTCGTAAAAACTCTTCACTGCTTTCAGTAACCTACCTCCTACACCATACACCTGCAACATCTGCCACATTGCCCCCCTATCCACCCTGTCATATGCCTTTTCCAAATCCATAAATGCTACAAAGACCTCTTTAGCCTTATATAAATACTGTTCACTTATATGTTTCACTGTAAACACCTTGTCCACACACCCCCTACCTTTCCTAAAGCCTCCTTGTTCATCTGCTATCCTATTCTCCGTCTTACTCTTAATTCTTTCAATAATAACTCCACCATACACTTTACCAGGTATACTCAGCAGACTTATCCCCCTATAATTTTTGCACTCTCTTTTGTCCCCTTTGCCTTTATACAAAGGAACTATGCATGCTCCCTGCCAATCCCTAGGTACCTTACCCTCTTCCATACATTTATTAAATAATTGCACCAACCACTCCAAAACTATATACCCACCTGCTTTTAACATTTCTATCTTTATCCCATCAATCCCGGCTGCCTTACCCCCTTTCAGCACGTAAAACAAATTGAATACACAGCTTCAAGAGTACGTACGCAGGTAATTTTGTGTCATGTGTCTAATTTATCAAGTTTGAGTGTTTATGCATATATATATATATATATATATATATATATATATATATATATATATATATATATATATATATATATATATATATATATATATATATTATATATATATATATATATATATATATATATATATATATATATATATTTATATATATATATATATATATATATATATATATATATATATATATATATATATATATATGTATATATATATATATATATATATATATATATATATATATATATATATATATATATATATATATATATATATATATATATATGCATAAACACTCAAACTGGATAAATTAGACACATGACACAAAATTACCTGCGTACGTACTCTTGAAGCTGTGTATTCAATTTGTTTTGCGTGCTGGTGGTCGCGCTGTTGCTGTTCCTGCTGCGTCTGCTACTACTTTTCATGCGTCAGTCTATACGCCTGTTGCGTCTGGTGACGTGTATGATGGTATACCCACGGACGCGCAGTGTGTCACTCTCTAGTTCAACGGCTATGGGACGGGAGAAGAGGGAGAGTGGATAAAAGAGGAGGACAGGAAAGATGGAAGGAACCGGAAGAGGTACAGGGGGGAAAGAGGAGGGAGGAAATAAGAAAGAGGTGGGACTGGGAAGAACTGAGAAAGGAGAAAAGGAAGAGGAGGTAGAAGAAGAATGAGAGATGGTTACATTTTGCCTTTTCCCTCTCCTCCTATCGGCTACCCCAACCCCTTCCCTATCCTTTAACCCCCACCCCTCCCCTATCTTCCACCTCCCCCTCTCCCCAATCCTCTCTCTCTAACCTCACAATCCCGTAAACCCCGCCTTCCTCACTTTCCATTCTCCCCTCTTTCCTCCTCCATATATCCCCCCCCTTTCCCTACCCCTTCCCCCTCCCCATCAGGTAATAAGGAAGCTGCGTTAATTGTTAGGAGATCAGGTGTTGTGGAGAGATATCTCAAGTGGACGAGAGAGGGATAACAAGCTGGGCTAGGAGGAATAGGAGAGGGCTACGAGAAGGAAAAGAAGGCTAGGAGAAGGAGGAAAAGGCTAGAAGAGGAAGAAGGCTAGGGTAAAGAGTAGAGGGCTAGGAAGAAGAGAAGAGTCTTAAGATGACGAAGAGAAGGCTAAGAGAAAGAGGAGAAGGAAGAGGCGACTGAGGAGAAAAGTGAAGAGGAGCAAAATGAGAAGGAGAATGAGAAGAGGAAGATAAGTAGGAGAATGAGGAAGAAGTAAAGGAGAATGCTGCAAAGGACGAGAATGAGACCGAAAAAGACGAGGAAGAGGAGGAGGCGGAAGAGAAGGAGGAAGAGGAGGAGGAAGAGGAAGAAGAGAGTTCATTCAAAACTGGCCCGGAGATAATATCACCAGAGATCACGGAGGTCTCTCTCTCTCTCTCTCTCTCTCTCTCTCTCTCTCTCTCTCTCTCTCTCTCTCTCTCCCTCTTTGTAGTCACCCAAGCAGAAATTTGAAGAGGGGTGGAAATCTCTCATCTGTGGTGATGGTGATAGGGGAGGGTGAAATACCTGGGGTGGAGGGTGAGGGTTTGAGG